>NW_027331820.1:0-300000 GCF_033568475.1 Henckelia pumila
TTAGTAAATTTGTCAGTTGCAGATGATTCAGTTTCAGTTTTTGACCTTCGAATTACTATCTTTGTTCGTGCTCTTTTCGAAATGGGATCCAAATGGTTCACAGACTCCAGGGAAGCATGTCTCTGACAACACATTGGGCATTCCCACTTTCCCGATGGAATCCGCTTGAGATGATAAGTAACCAATAATGTGTTATTGCACGTAAATGAAAAATAAGAATCTCAACACAGAAATTGCCAAGATAACAAAAACAAAGCAAACATACCTTCAGAACAGGATCTAAACACTCGAGATGATACGTGCGGGGGCAGCTATCACAACACAGCAGCTTTCCACCAAGTTCACAAATTACACACTCGTAATAATACTGAGATTAGAAAATGTGAGTCACATGTCATAAGCAGCCCACAAGCTCTCACATATTCTAGCATCCAAGTTCAAGTGGTGTCATTAATACATAAGAGCGACATGAGTCAAGGAAACTGAGATAAATAGCTGGCAAACTAAACTAACGTAAAATAAATAATTTCGTTTGCCAGATATTTAAAAATTACCAAAAAAAAGGACAATTAGCCAAACAGGGTGCTGAATCAAGCATGCAGTGATTTTCTTAAAACACATATTCTCAATTTGGAAATAACCAGTTCCTTTTTTTGTCAATTACCATTTCAGAATTTCACTCTAAAAAATTGGACCAAAAGAATGGAAAACATCGAATCCAAATACTCACCCCATCATTTCCTTTTCTCTTGCCAGAACATCCATCTAAACTAGCATTCTCTTTCAGTTCAAGCTTAGACAGTGTCGTGGATGGAAACTTTAAAGACTTGTAACCTTTTTCTCTGTCACCAGATTTGACTATACCGGCTGGAAGCTTTCTGCGTTTACGTTTCAACACCCAGTTTCTGTCAAGCATTGCACTAGGCTTTAAACTGTTTTCCTTCATTTGTATACACTAAGAACTGCAATGAGTCATGTTAGAATGTAGTCAACACAATAAAGCAAATATTACAAGCACAAAAGCCCCAAGAAAAAAAAAAGTGGGGGAAGAAGGAAATACTGGAAGTAAAATCCAATAAACAAATAATCATGGTTATACCAAGATTAGGGACTCAACGATGATCCTAGAATGACAATTGTAGGAACTGAAATGGCAATAAATCAACTGATCGACGCCAATATAAACTTATTAAATAGAGAGCAGTTTGTCTTATAAATAGACATGCTATTTACAAACCACTCATACTTTTACAAATAGCTCTTAAGGTCAATATGATTCTCTGTTCTAAATTGATTTCCCTGTGGGTCATCTCGTCAATTTGGCTAAGCTATCTTTTTCTTGATTTTCCCCGAGTTAGTGCACCCACTGGCTTCACTTTTCCACCGAATAATTAGCAAATAGACTTTATATATTCTTTCAACTATGCTTTTCTCTGAATGAACTGCCACTAGAGGTTTATATGCTTCAACGAGTATAAGAAATAGCAACACAGCTGATAGCAATAAAAAGAGCTTTCATGAAAATTAAAATATACATAAAAAGAGCTTTCATGCAAAGACAAAATCTGTTCATGGGGTAAATCAATGCATATAGAACACACGCTTCTTTCATCTAAAACAACAAATGGACTGATTTATGTTTAAGATCATTACGTTCGATTCATGGAAGATCGACACTACATCAAAAAACACTAATAATTTTTAAAACAGAAACCCAGAACCGAATGGCATTAATAAAGAAACACACACAATCAAACATAAATATATAATTTATATACACTAAAAAGATCGCAACTTTAACTCAATTACAACTTTAACCCATAACATGCAATAAAAGAGCACCTAAATGAAAATCGAAGTGGGTGCGGGGAAGAAGAAGAAGAAGTTAAATGCCTTATTGTGTATCTTGAAAACTAAATGAAAATTAAAATATACAATAAAAAGAGCTTTCATGCAAAGACAAAATCTATTCATGGGGTAAATCAAAGCATGTAGAACACACGCTTTTTTCATGTAAAACAATAAATGGACTGATTTATGTTTAAGATCATTACATGCAATAGAGAGTTCGATTCACGGAAGATCGACACTACTTCATCAAAAAAACACTGATAATTCTTAAAACAGAAACCCAGAACCGAATGGCATTAATAAAGAAAACACACACAATCAAACATAAAAATATAATTTATACACACTAAAAAGATCGCAACTTTAACTCAATTACAACTTTAACCCATAACATGCAAATATAAAAGAGCGCCCAAATGAAAAACGAAGTGCAAAATGCAAAAAGATTCAGCTCAACTTGTCAGAAAACAAGAGAAAATAATATCCCATAACAAAGTAATCAGTAATCACCCACCAAAACCTTGCTAATGGATCAAAACACCAACAGAAACTCAAAAACAACCCCAATCTGCCTTATTTCTTCATGCGCGCGGAAGGATCGAAACAGAGGAAGCGGTGGAGCGAGGGAAAAGGGAATTAGGGTATACGAGTACGGGAGAAACGAGAATAAGAAGAGAGAGAGAATACACGGGGCTGGGCAGACACTTGAAATAAATAGATAGAGAGAGAAAGTTAATGTGTCGTATCGTGTGTTGTGCGAGAATGAGATTAGCAATACATTACGATACAAATACGGATTCGCCGGGGTCATTGGACTTTGGGGCTTTACATGTATGCAGTGGGAAGAGAGCCCAGATTTCGTCCACTCGGAATCCGACACGTGGAACTCCCCGGACGCCTGTCGCCATCCCTCTCCTCACACTCTCCTTCGTTTTTCTCCGTTTCTTCCCTCTCATTCTTCCATGATAACCCATTCCCAAGAGTTCACAAATGTCCCACCTTCCAATTCCTTTCCGTCTCTGTGCATGATATGCGACTCAATTCGCTCTTACTGCATATCACATCAAAAGGCTTTCATGAGTTACATTGAAAAACATATTATTCTCTCTACAAATTTTCCTAAGAAAGGCATATATATATATATATATATAATCAATTGTTACTTTCTTGTGCAACGAGATTTACTCCTTACTCTAACTATTATGTTTTTCACCACGTGCACTACCTTCACACCAGTACAACTACTCAAAAACTCTAATTTATCGTCTTTTGTTCGATTGCTCACGACAATTTATCATATTATTCTCTCTACAAATTTTCCTAATAAATGCATATATATATATATATATATAACTAATTGTCACTTTCTTGTGTAACGAGATTCACTCCTCACTCTAACTATTATATTTCCCATCATGTGCACTACCCTCGCATATGTACAACTACTCAAAAATTCCAATTTATCACCTTTTGTTTGGTTGCTCTCTTTTCGTAATGACAATTTTTTTTTTGAAAGAATTTTCGTAATGAAAATTTATCATATTATTTTCTCTAAAAATTTTCCTAAAAAATGCATATATATATATATATATATATATATAACTAATTGTCACTTTCTTGTGTAACGAGATTCGCTCCTCACTCTAACTATTGTGTTTCCCATCATGTTCACTATCCTCGCATCTGTACAATTTCTCAAAGAGTGCGTTTGGCTTCAGTAGACAAAATAGAAAAAGTGTTTTTTTTCTACAAATTTTCCTAAGAAAGGCATATATATATATAAGCAATTGTTACTTTCTTGTGCAACGAGATTCACTCCTTACTCTAACTATTGTATTTCCCATCATGTGCACTACCCTCACACCAGTACAACTAATCAAAAACTCTAATTTATCACTTTTGTTCGGTTGCTCTCTTTCCGTAATGACAATTTATCATATTATTTTCTCTACAAATCTTTCTAATAAATGCATATATATATATATATATATATATATATATATATATAACTAATTGTTACTTTCTTGTGTAACGAGATTCACTCCTCAATATAACTATTGTGTTTCCCATCATGTGCACTACCCTCGCATATGTACAACTACTCAAAAACTCTAATTTATCACATTTTGTTTGGTTGCTCTCTTTTCGTAATGGCAATTTTTTTTTTTGAAAGAATTTTCGTAATGACAATTTATCATATTATTCTCTCTAAAAATTTTCCTAAAAAATGCATATATATATATATATATATATATATAACCAATTGTTTTTTTTTTGTGTAACGAGATTCGCTCCTCACTCTAACTATTGTGTTTCTCATCATGTGCACTACCCTCGCATCTGTACAATTGCTCAAAGAGTGTGTTTGGCTTCAGTAGAAAATAGAAAAAGTGTTTTTTTTTAATAAAAAAAATGATTTTGTTGTTTCAAATGTGTTTGAATAACTTTGAAGTGCTTTTAAAAGCACTTATTTAAGCCAAAATAAGTATTTTTTTTAAAAAAACTCATATTTGTAGCTTTTCAATTAACTTAAAAAAAGTGTTTTTAATCTATTTATCCAAATACAAAATTATTTCAGTTTTTACTTAAAAAAGTGTTTTTAAAAGCCAACTTAAAAAGCACTTATTTTTTAAAAAGATTTTTGAAAGCAAACGGGCCCAAAAACTCCAATGTATCACTTTTTATTTGGTTGCTATCTTTCCATAATGACGATGTGTTGGTATTGTTTCCACGGATAGGAGACTACAAGAAGGCACAATTGAGTGCACTGAATAGATTGTTGGATCCAGATATACTTACTGGATCATCTTCTTTTATTAAGAATTATGTGGAATGTTGTGTTGTCCACATAAATTGCACTCCTTATAATTTGAACACCCTTCGATTATACATTCAAAACAAAACAACATGAAGATATTGTTTAACATATGTTTTTCAAAACCATCGTCATGTGAATTTTTTTGGCAAAATACGTTTCACAACAAATCTTCAGTTTACTAAAATGTGTAAATTGGAAGGTACTTCACACCCACAAATACAACCACAAAATGTGTAGCAGGTAGGTTTGTGATGAAGTACGAGAAAATATGATGGACTCCACCGTCTAGCTCAACGTACACAATGTAAGTCTCGATAATAAAGACTAGCCCTAAGTTGGGACCAAGATCCAAGCCACAGGGACCTTGCTATGCATTTCGAAACTCGTAGAATTTTGAATCATCCACAATAGGGATGAAAATGAACTGAATCGAACCGAATAATGGTAAAAATTTAAGGATCGAATTCGGCTCGATTTAAGTATATTCGAGTTCGAGCTCGATTCGAAGCTCAAAAATTTCAAATATTTTGGCTCGAGCTTAGCTCGAAGTTCGAGTTCGATTTCGGCTCGAAATATTCGAACCTTGATATGTAGACATTTCCTATGTTTACTGGGATTAAATTGTGAGGATGAGGAGTGTTTTGATTGATTAAATTCATTTTATAGTTCCTAATCATTGTATGTGATTTTATGAAGGTAAAGAGAATAAATGGAGCAAAGTATAGAAGAAAAGGGCAAAAAAAGGAAGATTTTGGAGTAGGAGAAGTGCCGCAAGAATGAATTACGGAGCAGCAATGATAAAAAAATAATTTTAAATTTTAGAGAGATCCAAATCCGATCTCCATCGTTCACAAAATTCAAGATGTTTTGAAGCTGTTGTCCAAATTTCGGCTCGATCCGACGGCTAGAACTCCAGATATGAATTTTTTAAAAACGCTGCGCGCTGGACAGAAACTTGCTCGCTCGATTCGTAATGTTTTACCGATCGAGCGAGATCTGGGCTGGAAAAATATTTTTTTTGAACAGAAAGTTGCTCGCTCGATCCGCAACATTTAACCAATCGAGCGAGGCATCGCACAGACTCAAAAATAGGAATTTTTGGGAATTAAAATCCTTGACTTTTCGGGCTTTATTTCGTGGGCTTTTCAAGCCATATAAATAGAAGATAAAGCCTCAGATTAGGGGATATTTGGACGGAAAAGGACGTGAGAAGACATATGGCGGCTAGGTTTTATCTTCTTTGTTTTTAGATTCAATCTCTTCTTCAATTTTTCTAAGTTTTAATCCTTGGTAGAGGAAGACAAACCCTTTGAAGTTTATTCATCTTGTGAGATTCAGATTTTCATTGTTTGATTTTTATTTGAATATCAAAAGTTGTTTTGGATTTATTTCATGCTTGTATGTGAGATTATTGGCTTGATCACCCTTTGATTTTATCATACAATCTAAAGCTAAATTAGATATCAAATTCATAATTGTTTGATCTCATTAATTTGTGAAGCAACTGCAATTAATAATTTTCCGCTTGTGAATTTGTTAATTCGTGGGAACAACAATTGACTAGATTAAATGCAACCGCTTGTGCTTGTGTTGTTTAGCTTCATCAATTTCACTAGTTTGAATGCTACCTTGGATTTAAATATTAATCGTTTGTATTTTGGTTAATTCATTGATAAGGGTTAATTTAAAACGCTTGTGTCTAATTAAATAAAATTAAGGTAAGATAGGAATTAAGTTTTCAATGATGAATATTCAAATGTTAATTAATTATTTTTAGAGAATTGATGATCGAGTGAATAACTTCAAGGGTGTAGTCGACCGATATCAAGGCTCGTTAATTAATTAATTTTCCATACTCTGAATCTTGCATGCTAGTTGGTAAAATTTATTTTATTTGGTTTTAATTATTAGTAGTTAATTTCAAAATTCAAAAAACCCATTTTTAATTATTTTCAGTATTTTTAAGAACACAAATAAATTTCACCTTCCTCGTGGGAATGATCCCTACTCTCGCTACTATATGTTTATTTAGTTAATCTGAGTTAGGTTAATTTCGGCGCGACACGACTAAGCGCTACCAAACCTATTCGTGAACTATTCGAACTATTGCTCGGATATTATGGTTTGAAAAGCTCAAAATGTCCGAAAAAGTTCAAAATATATGTATATTATTATATAATTATATTATATTAATAAAAATATAAAATATTAAGGCTCGCAAACTATCAAACAAAATAAATTTTGGCTCGAGCTCAGCTCGAAAAAAAATTCGAACATGTTCGGATTCGACTCGAGTTCGATAAGTTCGAATACAAATTAAATATTTATTGAGTCAGCTCGAAAAGCTCGCGAACCGGCTCGATTCGTTTACACCCCTACTCCAAAACGCCACAAATATGCGATGACCAGAAACACAGTTAAAGTATAGGTAAGTGTACAGGTCCGACCCGTTAAGGGAAATCCAGGGCAGTTGACTCGAGATACGAGAAGAAAGCGGGATAAGGGCTGATCCGGTATGGGTTCGGTCCAGAGGGCCGAGGACCTGGGGTGAAGCTAATAAAGAGCCCGATCCAGACGCGATGAAGGCCGGTCCGGATAAAAGATCGGGTCGGGGCTCGAGGGCATTGGGTAGGGCTGAGAAGGAGTTCGGTCATGGCGCGATAAATGCCGAGGACCCGAGTGGTTGGGGCTTGTAACTAAGATAGGAGAAGAAAGATGAGAAGCAAGGAACGAAGGGAAGTGGCCCGGGCTCCATGGGACCGAGGTAGGGGCGAGCGATGTGAATGCGATGGCAAGATATCTTCCAATATCCTGTTTTCTTATCAAGATATCAACGTATCTTTTAAAATGGGTGTATATCCAAGAAGGAAAGTTTGAATTCAACTAGGAAAGTAAATATTTCTAGTCAGTAGGACTCTCCTAGAGTTCGCCTATAAATTACCAGTTTTAATTCATTCTTAATACACAATCTGATATACACATTACAATACACTACATATTACTCGAGTCTTTCCCTTTCGTGAGCATATTTTGACATGAGCGTCGGGGTGGTCACGCTGAAAATCTCTTCTGGCGTTCATTCATGAGTTCTTTTTTCTGTGCAGATAACCGACCTTTATATAGAGGCGACGGTGGAAGGGAATATCTGACTAGAAAAGGTTAACACGTCTACTCAACTTTTTCCGGTGTTAACAACAACAATCATAACTAAGACCCAACCATCTTGGTCAATCTTGAAAAGAACTCGAGAAAAATACGCACACTTTACCACTTGAGAGATGAATCTGAAAAGCAAGACGAAGATAATGCCAAACTCTTAACATTATTATTTCCATGAGAAGAGTTGCTGCAAGCATAACAATCACAACTACAATACATATTGTCATGTCATGCACATGTACAAAAACAACCAACATGCTCGATTCAATTCCAGTTAGCATGTTCGTAAACATTTTATATAACAATAAAAAATGAGAAAAAATTCAAAACAACCATCGACTTAGTCAGAACGTCCTGGAGCATTAATGAATGAGCATTGTTTTAGCCACAAACTTATCTATAGCATCTTCAAATATTATCAAAATGTTCCATTATTTTTTAAGAAATAAAAATATTGGAATGGGTTATTCGTTTATCATCAATATTTTGATTCCATAAATTTGAAGAGATGATTAAAAGATCCATGGACAAAATAGTAAACAACTGCAACACACAAGAGTACAAAAATATGAAATATATCATTATTGAATTTTGAACAAAGTGCAAATGAACACCAAATACATGCCATGGGGTAATGAGAATGGATATAAGACTCGTGAGATTGACTAGAGTTTCGGTCGGCTTGGTTTGAACAATCGATTTTAAATTGTCTTTTTTCAAATAATTTTTTTCCCAATATTTAAGTATGTTTATTTTGTAACCAATTTAAGCAGAGGGAACAAAACAAGCTAGTGGAGCTGGGCGATCCGGCCCACTGCGCGCCACAACTCATCATGCGGGGCCGGCCGGGCCATTTTTTAGGCAGATCAGAAAAACACCAACCCAACCCACCTAATTTAGGTGACGGGATGAGCCAACCCGACAACCTTACGTGTGATTTGGTAGGTTGGGGCGGCCGACCCGCAACCTGCCACAGCCCACCATTATGCCGGACAGTGCGGATCACACCACCATTTGGTGGCTTGTGAAATTACTAACCCAACCAACCTATTTTATATGACGAGACGACCAACCCGAAGGGTCTCAGGGCCAGACCTTATGTAAGGCGAGAGAGGCCATCGCCTCATGGCCGGCCCAACAGAGGGCCCATTTTTTTTATTAGATTAGATGTATATGTTGAGTCTGAGAGATGGGGTTAATATGATTAATATTTTAGCCCTTTGTATTGGTTTGAACATTCAATTACTTATTATCATATGTGCAATCATAATCCATAGACACTCCAATATTTTAGCCTCTTCGACCCAATTCTCAATAAATTATTTTTTACTGAAATCTTGTTGATTTGTTTATGTATAATTGCTTTGGAAACATAAAATAGAAAATTGTCGTGATTCATATTTCATAGTCACGATAACATAATTTAGGATTTCTTTGTTCACATTAATTTTTTTGAATTCTACATTAATCAATTTTTTCTTGTTGATTTTGTTCATGCTTTCATGAATTTAGTCATTTTTAATAACTTCTAGATACAATATAAATATACTTATGGATTTTTGTTGAATTTTGAAAAGTTAAAAGAGTTAGTTTTTAACTAGTTGGATAAAATGTTATATAAAGTTTCAACAATTTTTGAGTCATGATATACGTTCATACATTAATGATAATGAGTTGTGTTTGAAGTTGATGGTCATAAGATGTTACTTAACATATTAGTGGAAAAGAGCAATTGATACGCTACCATGTTTGGAGAAATTGAATGGTTATTTCAAAATAGTTATATTGCTATAATATTTTGTCAATCATATCAGTAACAATTGCATCAACAAAAAAATAAACAAACTATGTTGTTGATTGAGAGATATTCCGAAAACTAGATTATACACATTTGATAAATATTTTTCTTTTTAAAACAGTTAGATGATTGTATTTAGAGGGTGTTTGACTGAACTTATAAGCTATTGAAAACAACTTATAAGCTATTTCAGAGCTTATAAGATATATTTTTCAATTTGTTTGGTGAATTTTTTGTCAAATAGCTTATAAGCTGTCAAAATAAGTTGTTTGACATCTTATAAGCTGTTTTTAAAAAAGTAAGGTCACCCCTTGTTAATCATTTCAAATATTTGCTAACATGTTATTTATGTAATATATTATCTCCGACATATCTATGAATAAGCTTGTAAACTACCCAAAATGTCCGGTTTGGTTTGGTTCAATATGCACCACATTTGATCCAAAAATTATCGTATATCACCTTGCAAGACACCAATAAACAAAAAACTGATGCACACCCTATCCCAGCCTTCCTCTCTAACAACTCGTAGCTTTTCTGCATGTCTGCAAGACACGACAAATATAATGCAAATGACCATAGAAGATTTTATTTACTGTCATATAACTTTGACCTCGAGTTCAAACACAGAAAAAAGTGACGAAGAGGTGCATATACGACTTCACGACGATGATGGAGAGGGATCGACGAAAAATAAGGTATAACAACCGAAAAACGGTGAATTTTAATAGATCCATTGCGAAAGAATCAAAGTTTGGTATTCAAAAAATATATTTCACTCCATAGGTTGAATCACTTTTATTATCGTTAATTTTATTCCTTCGGGCCTCGTTTGGTTGCAGGGATAAATGTAGGATTAGCAGACTATCCAACGTTTGTTTCGTTTATTAACTCTTCGCAGGATAACTGTCGGCCCGTGATTAAACCCTATTTTCGGGACAATATGGTTGATTATAGTCTTTGTGAAAAACATGGTATTAGTATCCTACTTTTGAACAGTATGTTGGATTACGTTGCTAAATGACATTTCTATCCTTCACCATAACATATCTACTCCACTGTTTCTTCCTTAAGCCCTCCGCAAGACTCCATGGCAGCCGTTCCCTTTCCTTGCTCGTGCTCCATTTTTGTTTCGATCAATGTTCTTGGGGTTTCACCAACTCTGGACACTCATTTATCAAATCCTGAAACTCCACAAGGGATCTTTGCTTAGATTTGCACTCCAAATTCCAGCCCTTAAAACTAGCCGCGATGTCGACATAATTTTCACACCCATTTCTTTCAAGAACTGACCTGTGCTTACACAACAAAAGTTGCAGATTTCGAACAAGGATTATTTGTGGATCTCAGAACAAGGATTAGATGGAGAACGATTTCGACGGAAAGAGATGCCAGATCCCGACGCCGTTAGGGTATTTGTGGTGAACAGAAACAGGAAGTGCAAGCTTTGACACGTTGTGGATTTGTGAAAGAGGGTGGAGGATAAAGGACCGGACGTGTCATTGGGTTTTCTCACAATTTACAAGTATTTTGCAAACTAGCGAGGGTATTTAGGGAATCAAAATGTTTTTCAACTTTTAATCCTAAACACAAAAAATCAACCAAAAAAAAAATGCTTTTTTTTTTAATTTATGAAAATCATTACAAAAAATATATTTATCCCACATTTTATCTTTACACTAATAATCCCATCACATGTACCAAGCGCAACCTCAAGGCTTCAACCCCTCTATTCTCTCTAATTTTCAATCAACCAAACAAATAATACAAATAATTTAATATATATATATATATATATATATAAACTTTAGTGCAACCGTCTTATCGATCAATACGTGAGATTGTTCTCTATTCAACAAAAATATAATTTTTTATTTAAAACTATTATTCTTCATTTTACACATAAATTAAGTTGACTCTTATGAGATCCTCGCACATAAAATCTACATATAAATAAAAATAGGGAAATTTTTTTTTTGGTCCCGTATGTTTGTCACTTTGCGATTTCAGTAATTTATATTTTCAGATTTCAGTTTTAGTTCGCCATCTTTATTTTTTTTTTTGCAATTTTAGTCATTTTTTCGACGTGGCGCTGACGTGGCACCAATTCAGTGCTGATGTGGAGCTGACGTGTACAGTGCCACGTAAGTATTTTCGAATAAAAAGGACCGAAATTGCCAAAAATCAGAACATGCAAAACTAAAACTGAAATATGAAAACATAGAGTACCAAAATCGCAAAGTGTCAAACATACATGACGAAATTTGCAGTTTTCCCATAAAAATATTATTTTTCACTTTATAGTTGACTCACGTGAGATAATCTCACGTAAAATCTATGTATAAATATTCCTCCCGCGATGCACTTGGGATGAAGTCTAGTCAAAATTTAAATTTATATGCGTGACCCATTCGGAAGACAATAAATTTAAATAAGAATAGGTTTCTTATAAAACAGTGTATCATATCTTTTCTGTTATATGAGTAATTTTATCTATATTGAAAATAACAACTAATATTTTGGATATCAGTTTCAAAAATTTGACAAATTAACTCTCTCGCATAATAATTTTTTTTTAAAATAAATTAATACTAGTTACCCAATTAATTTTGAAATGACCGTCACTTTTGCCAATCATAAATGAATCTTCGGCTCAAACTCAGATCGCCGCCGCTTTCCGCCACCTCCTCCCCACTGTCCCCTTCTTCTTTGCTTCTCCACCACGGTAAAACCACAATGCCGAGAATTCCCCGTAAATCTTTCCTGAAACTCACCTTTACCCTCGCCTGCCTCCTGTCCCTCCTCGCACTCTACTCCTTCCTCTTCTACGCTAATCCTCCCAATCACACCGCGAGTATTAAATTTAATAATTTGCACTCTCATAAATTTCCCAGCGCCGATGATAACAGTATTCATATCAAGAAAAAGTTGAAAATCTATATGTATGATCTGCCGAGAAGATTTACTTACGGTGTTATTGATAGCTACACGGCCGCGCGTGGTGGAGAAATCGTGGGGGATGATGCACGCAAGAAGTACCCTGGGAATCAGCACTCGGCTGAATGGTATTTGTTTGATGATTTAAATCGTCCGATTGAGGAGCGGGTGGAATCAGCCGTCACCAGGGTCATGAACCCAGAAGAAGCCGACCTCTTCTACGTGCCTTTTTTCTCTTCGTTGAGTCTTGTTGTTAATCCCAATCGACCCACGGGCACGAGCTCGTATCCTGATGGTAATACATATAGTGATGAGCAAACTCAGGTACCTCATAACAGATTTATCTGATAATCATGTCCTAAAAATAAATTGAAAACCCTTAAAATCCCACTGGTGTTGCTTTTGAAGCATTGGGAACAAACCAAGGGTCGTGCTCTCATTCTTGGTAATTACTGATGTAGGAGGATTTGATAAATTGGTTGGAAGGCCAGGTGCATTGGAAGAGGAATAAGGGCTGGGATCATGTATTTATTTGTCAGGATCCCAACGCGCTGTACAAGGTCATTGATATGGTGAAGAATGGGGTGCTGCTGGTTTCAGATTTTGGGCGGCTGGGACGCAGTCAGGCATCCCTGGTTAAGGATGTGATTCTCCCATATTCACACAGAATCAAGACATACCAGGGGGATATAGGAACTGAAAATCGTGAGGCACTGCTGTTCTTTATGGGAAATCGGTTCAGAAAAGAGGTAACTATTGGTTTTTTTTCCCTTGCAATTGATGCATAAATTCTTTCATGAAATTGTTGTGCATCACACCAACTAGTTAGGGGTGTATATTGTAACTTGATGCATTCCGTATGTGATATATCCTTTATTTGCATCACACCAGCTAGTTAGGGTGTATATTGTAACTTGATGCATTCCATATGTGATATATCCTTTATTTTATTTTTATATTATTATTATTATTATTATTATTATTATTATTATTTTAAATTTATCAATTTTCACCTCGCTCATGAGTTTGGATCAAATAAATGAAATAAGATTCTTGATTTATGTTGTAGACATTTACTAGATGGATAATTCAGATCTTGAAAATCGAGTCAAGTGAAAGATTATTTGTGGCAGTGTTTGTTGATTTTGGGAGTAATTAAACTAAGAATATTGATATTTGAATGCTCATTATTAATGAACTAGGAACTAGCAATTATTATACTAGGAAATAACTTACGCCTTTTCATTATATTCTTATATGGTATTATTTCTCAGGCATCTCTCTGTAAGAAATATTTTGATGCATTACTTGTGATATATTGTGGACACTTGTGCCTCAATAATGTACATTTTGCAATGTTGAAACCTTTCCAAGCATTAAATAGACAAGGATATTTAGAGACTGAAAAGATATCGAACACTAGCCATGAAGTTTAGGAAAACTCAAAAGAGATTTTATCTCTTTCACGACTCTCTAATTACGTTACAAGATGCTTAAATAAATAGACTACGGAGGCTAGGATATTCTACAATTATGGGCTATACATTCAATTAATTGATACACCTTAATCTTAACAAAAGTAAGAAAAATCCAATGTCATATTTCTATTGTTTACTAAATATCTTTCCACTTTTCTATAGACACTCATGAGATGATTGATTCGCTTGTAAAAGGTTTTGTGTAAGGCTCAGATTATCGACGCCAAAAAAAATTAAGTTGTATTTATCAAAATCAATATATCTAACTATTAAAAAATGTAATTCCTTTCCAATGAGCCCAACCTAATTTTGGAATATGAATTTCCGAATATAAGTTCTACCTTGAAATATTAAATATTCAATATAATCAGTTTAAGCTTACAAAATACAACAATCATATCTTCAAGCCATACAAATCGACATCCCGAATCATTTTCTTTCTTTACAATCTTGGGAACTCATGTTATAAGAACTCTAAAGTTAAGCGTTCTTGACTTGGTGTAATTTGAGGATGGGTGACCCCCTGGAAAGTTTTTCAGGGTGCGTGTGAGTGCTGATATAAGCATGCTGGAAAGACCCGTCTTGGTACAGTGAGTGCAGTCGTCGAATTTGGGGCGTTACACTAATTCAAACCCGAGGGCTCAACAAAAGCTGTCATAATAATAAACAATAAATGCACATGCAGACAGAATTCTAGAATTCATATGAGAATTTCTATCGTTCAGCACTTTGACCTTTGTGAAGCAAGTGGTGACTCACATACACGTAGTATACGCAGTACGTTGACCCGTAGGAAACAAGAGGTAACTCACATATATCATAGCACATGCAACACGTTGACCCTCTGGAAATAAGAGGTAGCTCAAACAGAAAGATCAACAGAGTGCATAAAATCATATATGCATATATATTTGCCATTACGTAGATTTTGCGAGTAATGTCGGAGTAAGGAGTGTATGCATCTGAAGTCCTTAGATTAATTGCGATAATTTAGCCAAAAATATTGCTTCGTTTGGAAATCTTTCATCCTCACTTTCATGGAATTTGCATCTTAGAAGGGTTTTGAGGGATGACGAATTAGATGAGTTAAATGCTTTGATAGGTGTTTTAGATAGGGTGAGATTGGTTGAAGGGGTGGACGACATAAATGTATGGGAAGGGGATTCTTCAGGTGTCTTTTCAGTCAAGTCTTTCTTCGAGTCCTTCTTTCTGAGTAGTGTTTTCCCAGTTTTCTCATTATTCAGCGCCATTTGGAAGGCTCCGGTTCCAACAAAGGTTCAAGTTTTTTCGTGGACCGTAGTGTTGGGCAAGGTGCCGACCTCGGATATGATGCAAAAAAGGTGGCCTACTTGTGCTCTATGCCCCAATTGGTGTGTGCTGTGTCGGAAAGAGAGGGAAACGCAAGATCATATGTTCATTCATTGTACTTTCACGAGTGGGCTCTGGGCTAGGGCCTTGACAGAGATGAGGCTGGTTTGGGTGGCTCCAAGATCAACGCAAGACTTATTTGCTATAGATCTTGGACATCTTTTGGGCCAGAAAGGGATAATCTTTTGGAGGGTGGTCGTTCACGGCGTTTGCTGGTCCGTGTGGCTGGAGAGAAATAGAAGAATTTTTGAAGATCTTGAAGAGTCGATTGACGAATGTTGGGAAATGATCATAATCAAAGTTTCTACGTGGATAGGATCTCATGTAGATTTTGAGAATGTTTCGATCTCGGATTTATTACGAGATTGGGCGTTTGCATTTTGTTGATAGGGATAGGTTCATGAAAGCCTCCTTGATGGCAGATCACTTGTCCGCATGTTGTATATCATAATTTTATAGTAATTAATATAATGTGTTTCTTATAAAAAAAAACTATATTAGCAATCAAGAGAAGAAAATAAAAAGATTAGAAATGTTAATCTAAGGACTTTAGGTGCGTACACTCTCGCAAAAGATACGTAATGAAAATTGTCTATGCATATCTAATTTTATGCACTCTGTTGATCTGTATCTGTGTGAGCCACCTCTTGTTTCCAAAGGGTCAACATGATGCATGTGCTATGATATACGTGAGTTACCTCTTGTTTTCTACGGGTCAACCTACTGCGTATACTACGTGCATGTGAGTCACCTATTGCTTCCCAAAGGTCAAAATGTTGCACGATAGAAATTCTAATATAGATTCTGGCATTTTGTCTGCATGTGCATTTATTGTTTATTATTATGAAAGCTTTTGTTGTGCCCTCGGCTTTGAATTAGTGGCTGGATTCTGGAGTGTACTTAATAATTTGTTTGTAGGTATTGATCCAGATGACAGAGAATGTGTAGGCGAGATTGTAAAGAAAGAAGATGATTCGGGATGTCGATTCGTAGGGGTTGGAGATATGATTATTGTATTTTATATGCTTAAACTGATTATATTGGGTATTTAATATTTCAAGGTAGAACTTATATTCGGAAATTCATATTCCAAAATTAGGTTGGGCTCATTGGAAAAGAAATTACTTTTTTTAATAGTTAGATTGATTTTGATAAATACAGCTTAATGTTTTTTTGGCATAGGTAATCCGGGCCTTACATTTTGGTATCAGAGCGTAGTTATAAGATCTTTTGTGAATTTTAGATTTAAGTTATGATCATGAGGGAGTTGGAGGCGATCTAGGATGTAGATTAGTGGAGCTAAGTTTGAATCGAGAAACATATTATTTTGCGCATATGCTTGAATTAGGTGCGTACTTGCTCATGTTTACTCTTATTATTTTATTTCTATAATTGGTTGGACATTTGAAGTTTAAATTAAAGTATATAGTTCCACCTGTTTATGTTAGTCTTGTGGTGTATCTTTTCATGCTTCCGGAAATTTGATAAGTTGCGATATTAGACTATTAAGTATTAAATGTTGACTAGTCCCTTGACTTATGGGTATTTAGAATCACCTATAACACTTGCCAATAAAAAATAAAAAAAATTGATGTATATGCAATATTAATTTTTATTCCAACTTGTGACATGTAGATGTGATTAACAAAGTTTGATTTTGGGTATCAGCATATAGTTGGAGTTGTAATTTTCATTGCACTGCTTTACGAAATTCATAATTTTAAGTACAAATTCATAGAATGAGAACTATTTTGCTTCCCAATTGACTACATCCCATTAATGAGTTAATATACTATGTGAATTATGCATTCTAAGTTGACTTCCAGTATTACACTATCAATATTTTGGGTTTAGTACCGACCATGAATTTCATAACCTTGAGTTTTGATTTAAATACCCATACTGTTAGGTACACCCCAAATACTAGGCAAGTAATTTTAAATAAATAAATACTATATGAAAATAATATTGTGTTAATTTATGTTTCTATCGTTCCTTTTAAATTTTAAATTATGGATTTCATGTATTCTTGTTTAACATGTGATCAATAATGAGATTTGTAGAGAATAACCACTAGTATTTTAAATTAATGAGATTCTTAATTATCTTGGACTTGGGATTGAAAATACTACCCAAAAATACATTTAAGCAAGATAAACCCTTTTCTATAATAATTCTACGTTAAAATGCCCCCAAAAACTCTTATGCGTCTTTTAAGAAAAACTAGGAGAAGAAAATCATCACCCATCATCGATCGAGTTAGAGAAGTTTCTCCCCTCTCGATTTAGTGTCTCTCTTGATTATCACGAATTAAGGTGAACTTGAATTATAGATTTGTTAAATGCCGTTAATTGGGTTTCTCTTCAATAAGAATTTCATGATTTAGGAATATGATTGATGTATGTTTCTTGAGCAATACAAAATTGGATCTTCATGATCATTACGTGTCTTTCAAATAAGCAAGTTTATAATTTATTTGAATAGCTGTAAGGACCAATTTGATTTCATATTGGATGACCTACTACCATGAGTTGTGTTTAATTAACTAATGAGTGCTATTATATATGCTTTTGTGATTATATCACAAAGGTAGAATTATTTAGAATTCATAGATTTGGATTAGTGTATTTTCAATGTAAGTTCATCAACATAAACTTTTATATGGTTTTAATACAGAGTTGTTTTACAAACTTGTTTAGAGGTTTTGACAAAGGGAACAGCGGACTATTTCTTTGGAGAGAAAATAAACTATTTAATGTGATCTTTGCTTTCAAAATTGTTTGGAATGGTTTACTTAAATTTCTTATTAGTTAATCTAATATGTATTTTGGGGAATTTTCTCAAATTGATAGAGGGTTAAACGTGAGATTGGTTCTAAATTCTTCATGAATTGATTTAAATACTAATATGAGATCTAAGCATTTAATTACATAATTAGGCTTTAAATTAGATTTATTTATTTAGAATTACTTGCCTAGTGTTTAGGGTGTTACATCTTGCATGCATCCATGCTTTCTGTGTGATGATGATAAATATTTTATTTGATTGGAGATTGCAGGGGGGTAAGATTCGAGACTTGCTTTTCAAAGTTCTTGAGAATGAACCAGAAGTTATTATCAAACATGGATCTCAGTCTAGAGAAAGTCGTCGCATGGCATCGCAAGGGATGCATACATCAAGGTTTTGTTTACATCCAGCTGGGGATACTCCATCAGCTTGCCGACTTTTTGATGCTATAGTGAGCTTGTGTGTGCCAGTTATTGTTAGTGACAACATTGAGTTGCCCTTTGAGGATGTCATAGACTATAGAAAGATTGCTGTTTTTGTTGATTCTGATACAGCTGTTACTCCTGGAAATCTCGTAAAATTGTTGAGGGGAGTGAGCTCAGAGAGGATCTTGGAGTTTCAAAAAGAATTGAAAAAGGTAGTTCTCGGGAATTGACCTCACTGTGAATGGAAAGAGCCAGCTTTCTTACATGCTTGACATAAATCCTGGAAAAACTACCATTTATGTTTACATGCATTTTGGGATTTCATTTCGTGTGTCGATTGATTTTATTTCCAGTTTATAAGCAATAAACAATTTAGAGGGCTGGTTGAGATGATATGCAGGCATCTATATGTTTTCATTGAAGCATTGGTTAGGAAAACTAATGGGACTATTGTTGATGGTAATTTTGGATGGAGAGTCAATATTCAATATTTATACTTGAGTTTATGGTGGATTTTAAGAGAACGGTGTACAGAAGAATGTAGGTAGTCATCCAGTGTGCATGGAATAAAGTCTTATAGAGATGAACTGTAGTTGTTAGACTATTGCCATTTTAAAGTGATTTGAGTTTGCATCAGTGTTTTCCGCGATGGAAGATTTCATGCTTTTGTTTATTGGTGTGGGGGCAGTGCCATATTTTAGATGCGTGTTTCTCTTCTCAGTTTATTTGTGGGAATCTATGGAGAGGTGGGACTGTTGTTGTAATTGGTGCTATATCTGTTCGTGGGTTACATTTTTTGAATATCTTTAAATTAGAATTTGTGTACTGACACTAAATTTTCGCTTGCAATCATGCTAATTTCCATGGATCCAGGTGCAAAGGTACTTCGAGTACGAAGACCCAAACGGGACTGTGACAGAAATTTGGCGTCAAGTTTCATTGAAGCTACCTCTTATCAAGCTCATGAGTAACCGTGACAAACGAATTGTGATAAGGGACTCAAGGGAACCGGACTGTTCTTGTCTCTGCTCAAACCAATCGGGGATGCACATGATACTATGACAAGCCATTTAATTGTTAAACAATGACAATATCGCGGTTTTCGTGAGAGAACGGTGCAACATTTGCTTATACATCACAAAAAAAGATGACAATACTATGAGGTGGATCTTGATCGGGTCAGAGCTGTGTGATTCTTTTTGCAGCTGCTGCAGACTGCAGTCCTCCTGTTGACGTTAATTAATTCATTTATGGGGACTAAAATTGGATGCCTTTAGTGTTTTTATTACTTGTTCGTAAAAGTTAAATTGAATAAATGATGTAAGTATTATTGGATTTTAGTGCATCTTATACACTAGAGAAAAAAAACAAAAGCTACCATATATATTGAATAATACTTGTAAGAATGCCTTGCATGCTGTAGTGTTTTTTTTTGTTTTTTTTTGTTTTTGGCATGCTGTAGTTGTAACTTGTAAGTGTATCTGCATTAATTAAATTAGCTTGTTTATTATTAGTTATGATAGTTTATTGTGATTTATTGATGGTTAACAGAATATTATTATTGATTTTTTTTCTCAGTCGTACTTAGGGTTTAACATTTAACTTTAATTGACGTGGGATTGAATTTGGCATGTTTTGGTCAAATTTCAACAGTCGATGATATTACTAACTTTTTTCAGCATTTAAAATAGTTGGTAAAATAGCCACACACACAAAAAAACAAAAAAAAAAAAAGTTAGTAAAATAGCTTGTCATTGTTGAAAATATGTTATTATTATTATTATTGAATGTTGAATGTTTAATGTTTAATATTGAGTTGTAAAATGTGAAAAATTAGTGTGTGATGATGTATTAATATTTGGACTAATCTCCAAATAAGACCTATAAATAGGTCTCTTCATTTGTGTAGAAAAACACAATTGAATTGAGTTGAGAGAAACATATTATAAAGTGTAGAGTTTGATATATTTTGAGTTTTGGAGTTTTTACTTTTTACCATAAATTTTTACTTTTTCACAACACGTTATCAGCACGATCGCTCGAAGGTTCTCTATAATTTTCGACGCTCCAAAACACAAAGAAAAAACAAAAATATTCAACAAGTAAGTATATTTATTTTATTGTTTATATATTATATATATATATATTAATATATAATTTCATGTTATTATATAAAAGGCTGTCTATGACACTGACCTTATAATAACGTGATATGATATATATTTATTATGTATATATACTAACTGTATTAATATATAATTTCATGTTATTATATAAAAGGTTGTCTATGACACTGATCTTATAATAACGTGATATGGTATATATTATTTTGTATTTTGTACTAATCATATTCGTATAATTTCATATTATTATATAAAAAGATGTCTATGACATCGAACTTATAATAATGTGATATGATATACATAATTATTTAATTATGATTATCATTATATGCATCACATGATTATCAAAAATTTTTATTCAACACATACTCGATTTTTTCTTACCCCCAACGGTCGCAAACGGTAACAACACGGCTAGTTTTTTGCCTATAAATATGTTCACTCAAACTCATTTTCAATCACACCAAAATTCATTCTTTCTCTCAAAATAATTTCTCCTCGATTTTTCGAAGATGAAGATGATGACATTTATAAGGCTATTTTTCATAACGACTATGATCATCATGCTCACGAGTCTTGTACTCACCGACGATTATCCACCTCACTTTTCATCTATTTTTAAACATACTTGTACTCGTCGTTTATCCATTATTTTGTATTGTCATATTAATGGAAATTAACTAATAAAATGCATTGTTATTTTTCTAGTACCACCATGTCAAATTTTACAAAGATTGAATTCGTTGCGCTCGATATCACTGGAAAGAATTATATGCCATGGACTCTCGATGTAGAGATGCATCTTGAGTCACTGGGTCTAAGTGATACCATCAAAGAAAATAATATATCATCCTCACAAGAAAAAACAAAGTCTATGATTTTCTTACGTAGATATCTTGATGAAGGATTGAAATGTGAGTATCTCACAGAAAAAGACCCAATGATTTTATGAAAAGGGCTGAAAGAAATATTTGAGCATATAAGGGAAGTTATACTCCCGACCGCCCGTGATGAATAGAATACGTTGAGATTCCAAGACTTTAAAAAAGCCAGTGATTACAATTCTGCGATGTTTCGAATAGTCTCGCAATTGAAATTTTGTGGGCATGTTTTTACTGAAATGAAAATGCTTGAAAAAACATTTTTCACATTCCACGCTTCAAATATAACTCTACAACAACAGTATAGAGTGCGTGGATTTTTGAGATATTCTGAACTAATTGCATGTCTTCTTGTGGCGGAAAAGAACAACGAATTGTTAGTAAGAAATCATCAATCCTGACACACTGGATCAACGACATTTCCAGAAGCAAATGTCGTAATTAAAAATGAAAACCAAAATCAAAGGCATATACCAGATTTTGGTCGTGGACGAGGTCGAGGACGTGGGCGTGGACGTGGACGTAAAAATGATCGCGGTCGTGGTCGCGGCCGTGGATATGAAAATAATCGAGATAGTTACTTCAATAACTCATCTCAAAAGAACGTCACGAACCACCCACCAAAAAAGCAGCATGAAAATACGAGTGAAAATGAAAATCACTCAAAAAGATCTGAGAGTGTTTGTAATAGATGTGGCACTCCAGGACATTGGTCACATATTTGTCGAACCCCTGAGCACCTATGTAAGCTCTATAAAAAATCGACAATGGAAAAAGGAAAAGAGACCAATTTTGTTGAAAACAGTAACCATTCAAGTGGTTCAACTCATTTTGATGCTGCTGATTTTTCAAATGATTTCGAAGATATTGATTAATATATTGGTGGGAATAGAATGTAACATACTGTATTTTTCATGTATTTTTGTATTATGAAACATGTTATATTTTTCATATAATGTCATTAATTTTTATTGCATATTTTCTTTTGAAGTTCAAAATGGAAAACGGTATGAGCAAAACTAAACAAGGAAATAATCCCATGGAAGTTTGCATACCCGATAGTGGTACAACACACACTATTCTCCGAGATAAAAGATATTTTTTGGAATTAAAACCAACAAAACAATGGTGAATACAATATCAGGTCCTGTAGATTTGATTGAAGGTTGTGGAAAAACACATTTTTTGTTACCTAATGGTACAAATTTTTTGATAAATGATGCTTTATATTCACCAGAATCAAAAAAAAATTTGTTGAGTTTTAATGACATATATTCTCATGGGTATGATACTGAGACGATAACTGATGGAAATCAGAAATATATGTGTCTTACCACATATAAATCAAGAAAGAAATATGTGGTTGAAAGATTATCAATGCTCCCTACTGGATTGCATTATACACATATAAAGCCAATCGAATCAAATATGGTGGTTAATAGTTTTTCAATATTAACCAATTGACATGATCGATTGGGACATCCTGGTTCAATAATGATGCGAAAAATTATTTAAAATACACATGGTCATCCATTGAAAGACCAGAAGATCTTTCAGAATAATAAGTTTCAATGTAAAGCATGTTCTCTTGGAAAACTTATTATAAGACCATCACCGGCTAAAATTCAAACAGAATCACCCATATTTCTTGAACGTATTCAGGGTGATATTTGTGGGCCAATTCATCCACCATGTGGACCATTTCGATATTTTATGGTATTGATCGATGCCTCTAGCAGATGGTCACATGTATGCTTATTGTCAACTCGGAATGTGGCATTTGCAAGATTAATGGCTCAAATAATAAAATTGCGGAATCAATTTCGCGATTATACAATCAAAAAAATAAGACTTGCTGAAACGACCCTAACTCTCTAAATATAAATAAATATGCGGAATTTTTTTTTTTTTTATACTTACTAAGTAAAAATATGTACATACATGCCCATACATATATGCACAGAATAAATAGATTTAAAAATAAATAACTTAAATAAAAATGCAACCTTTAATAAATTAAATATCTGAGTCTAACATTTAATAAAATACTGACATAAGCAAAATAAATAAAATTTGCATGCACTGAAAATATTTAAATAAGATGAGTAATAATATCCACCACTGAAAATAAATAAAAATGTATAACACGATAAAAATATTCAAAACATAACGTAGACTCAGACAACGGTCACGGGGTTACTACTTGTCCGATCATAGGTCCTCGCCGCCGGTGGGTACTACATCCTCCTCTACGTACTCACCTGCACCATATCAGTGTAGTGAGCCTAGAGGCCCAACATACTAACATAACAATGGTTTAAAATAATTTAAATCACTTTAATACTAATACATAACATATACATGAATGAGCATGCTTAAAAATATCATGAACATAACATAAACTTAAATTAAACTTGAATATCATAATAATACATAAACATTGTTGAGCAAAGTATTTTCTAACATCGAAAGGTCGTATCCATAGTGTAACCATACATACATTAAATACTGATCAGCGTGGTAAACCAACGTACGTGGCGGTGACGAATCACCTCTTAAATTGGCAGTAAACTGCCCTTCAATAGTTCACATATGGGGACGAATCCCCCTTAAATTGTCACACTACTTCAACTTCCAACATAAAATTATTTTCTTTTGCTCAACCTTAAATATTAAATCGTGCATAAAAATTATTTCATGAATGCATGTACTTAAATAAAATGTGTGTCCTTCATATATATTTAATTTAATTTCATACTAACATATAAATATTAAAAATAACTTCCATGCATAAAAATAATTAAATATATATTCAGGACACATGCAATTTCTCATGGGTTGTAGTGAACTGCTGGCCCTGACACTCAAGCCCATTTTCTTAAATTCTAGCCCATTAACACTGAGACTGGCCCATTAACATACTTAAGCCCAAAAAATACATTTCTAAGCCCAATTAATTTATTCAAGCCCATTAATGCATTCCTGGCCCAATAACAACCTATTCTGGCCCAATGGGCCCAAAAGCCCAAAAATTGGCCCAATAACTTCCATGGGCTCCCAAGCCCATAAAATTATTGGGCTAACTTAATTTAATTTAATTAAACCCAATAACAATTAAATTCAACCCAAATAATTAAATGGAGCCCAATCAAATTTTGGAATTTAATTAAGCCCATTTAACCCTTAATTAAACTTAAAACTTAAAAATAAAAATACCCAAACCCGACTCACTTAACCCGGACTCGGACCCAACTAACATGACCCATGACTTATTGACCTGACCCAACCCGGCCCGCCATAAAACCCATATCCGTAACCCTAACCGTGAATTCTATCTTCCTTCTTCTCTAAACCTGCGCCCAGCTGAGCGGCTTCACCAAAAACGTTCGTGCTGCCTACTCCAACCACCTATGGCCTTGAAACCACCGCTCAAACTTAGACAACATCAAGACGGTTCTAACCCAACAAATTTGACCTCAAACCAAGTCCTGTAGTAGGAGAACAAACCAAAACACTACAGGCCTTGTTTCTGCTCGCGCGCAGAATGCAAGCACGGACTTCCGGCCAATCGGCCGGCAATCTCCGGCCACCACTGGCCGGAGAACTACCTGGAATACCTTTGCCAATGTCTTGAGGTTCTAACACAACTGGAATCACCTTAAAAAACGTTCTGTGGACCGAGAACGAGCCAATCTCCCAACCCCGCTCAATCTGCGCGATCTGCTGCGCATCAGAAGGACTGGCTTCGGTTCCATCCCTTTCCAACCTTAAACACCAAGCCAACCCAAGTCTAAGAACCCTAACACACCCCTCTGAACCTCGGACCAGCAGCCAGCCCGTCTCCCATGGCAAAAACGTGAGCTTTAGCATGAAAAACAAGTAAAACCATGAGTTGTTCATGTTCTAACCAAGAAACTTCATCATAATCGTAAATAACATCAACTAATCAACGAAAATCTGACATGAATGAATTAACTAGCTTATATGGTGTTCAAGAAGAGAATTCAACATGCCTTTATAATTGTTTGATGAATGATCACGCGTTTACGGCTCCGGGACGACGAAAATTCTAAGAAACTTGAGGATCGGCTATGGCTTGAAATCTTCTGTCAAAATGTGAGAATGGAGGCTGAAGAATATGGGGGGGGGGGGGGGGATGTCGGCTGAATGGGTGGTGGGGTTTGGGGTAGGTTTAGGTTTTTATTTTATTGTAGATTGTAGATAATATCTTAAAAATATCTCACTAAATTAATATGTAAATATTATACCTTAAGTATAAAGTTTTAAACTCCTAAAATATTTAAAAGTCTGATAACACAGCCAAAATCCCGAAATATAATATTAGAGAATTTTTAAATATTAATAAAAGTCATTAAAATGACTTATTTTGGCTAAAAATAAACCCTTAAATAAATATATAACTAAATACTAAATTTTTCTTGACAAAATGCCTTAAAATATTATTTTAAGGCTCATAAAACTCATAAAATATTTTTGGCTAAATATTTTGGTATCTCGTCCGCCCACGGTTTCGTCTACGCGATCAAAACAATTAATTTCCATAAATCATGAAAAATCACTAATTATGGGTTAAATGCTTAAAAATAACTTAAAACATGCACACATAATTTCACATAATTATTTAACCCATAATCTAAAATTCTAAATAAATAAAATCCCTAATTATGCATGCTAATTTACGTATTAAAAATACTGGATGTTACAATTCTCCCCCCCTTAATTTGAATTTCATCCTCGAAATTAAAGTACTTACCCGAACAACTCCGGGTAGCGAGTCCTCATGTCTGCCTGGGTCTCCCAAGTAGCTTCCTCCTCTGAGTGATTCAGCCACTGAACTCTGACCATCGGTATGACACGCGTCCTAAGTCTCCGCTCCTCCCTAGCCAAGATCCGTACTGGCCTCTCCTCATAAACTAGATCAGGTGGCAACTGCAAGGGCTCGAAATCCAACACATGCGACGGGTTAGAGACATATCTCCGAAGCATGGATACATGGAAAACGTTGTGCACTGCTGCAAGCCCTGGCGGTAGAGCTAAACGGTAGACCAACGTGCCAACTCTCTCCAAGATCTCGAATGGCCCTATATACCTCGGATTAAGCTTCCCTCTCCGGCCAAATCGTACCACTCCCTTCATAGGTGACACTCTCAGAAACACGTGATCACCTACTGCGAACTCCAAATCTCGTCGTCGAGTATCTGCGTAACTCTTTTGACGACTCTGAGCAGTTCTCATTCGATCCCGAATCTGAGTCACAATGTCAGCTATCTGCTGCACGATCTCAGGACCAAGTAAAATCCTCTCACCAACCTCATCCCAATGCATAGGAGATCTGCATCTCCTCCCGTACAATGCTGCATAAGGAGCCATACCTATAGACGACTGAAAACTGTTGTTATAGGTAAACTCCACTAATGACAGTCTAGTCTCCCACGAGCCCTGAAAGTTGATGACACAAGCTCTCAGTAGATCCTCGAGAACCTGGATCACTCTCTCAGACTGACCATCTGTCTGGGGATGGAACGCTGTACTGAACAAAAGTCTAGTCCCCAATGCAGTGTGCAAACTCTTCCAAAACGCAGACGTAAATCTCGGATCTCTGTCTGATACTATCGACACTGGGATGCCATGAAGTCTAACAATCTCCTTGATGTAAAACTCTGCATACTGTGTCAACGAGTAAGTAGTCATCACCGGCAAGAAATGAGCTAACTTGGTGAGTCTATCCACGATCATCCAAATAGCTGCGCAACCTCTGGCACTCCTCGGTAAACCAACTACAAAGTCCATCGTAATGTTCTCCCATTTTCATTCCAGAATAGGAAGAGGTCTAAGAAGTCCTGCTGGACGCTGATGCTCAGCCTTGACCTGCTGACATGTCAAGCATTCTGACACAACTCTCCCGATGTCTCTCTTCATCCCGGGCCACCAATACAATAGCTGCAAATCTCGGTACATCTTTGTACTTCCGGGGTGAATGGAGTACGGATATGTGTGAGCCTCTGCTAGAATCTCAGCTCTCAACTGATCGACGTTCGGTACCCACATCCTACCACGGTACTGAACAATGCCATCCACAAATGTATACAGAAGACCACCCTTGGCCTCATCTCTCTGTCTCCAACGCTGCAACTCCTCATCTGTAGACTGTCCATCTCTGATCCGATCTCATAGAATCGGCTGCACCGTCAACACTGACAAGCTCGGTGCATGACCACTTGAGTAAAACTCCAAATCAAACCTCTGAATCTCGCTCTGCAGTGGTAACTGCACTATCAAACACGATACCACTGACGACTTCCGACTCAAAGCATCGGCCACTACATTAGCTTTACCTGGATGGTAGCTAATGTCACAGTCATAATCCTTAACCAACTCCAACCATCTCCGTTGCCTCATGTTCAACTCCTTCTGAGTGAAGAAATACTTGAGGCTCTTATGATCTGTGAAAATCTTGCACTTTTCGCCATACAGATAGTGCCTCCAGATTTTCAAAGCGAAGACCACTGCTGCTAACTCCAAATCATGTTTCGGGTAGTTCTGCTCATGAATCTTCAACTGCCTCGATGCATAAGCAATAACCTTACCACACTGCATAAGTACTATGCCTAAACCTAGCTTAGACGCGTCGGTGTACACCACTAACTCCTCGTGTGGTACTGTCATCGCTAAAACCGGTGCAGTAGTGAGTGCTTCCTTCAGCTGATCGAAGCTCCTCTGACAGTCTGAACTCCAAATAAACTTCGCGTTCTTCTTGGTTAAGGAAGTCAAGGGTACTGCAATAGAGGAAAAACCCTTGATGAACTTCCTATAATATCCTGCCAAATCCAAGAAACTGCGAATCTCCGAAGCATTCCTCGGAATACCCCATTTCTGCACTGCCTCAACCTTCGACTGATCCACTGCAATCCCATCTCTTGAAATAATGTGGCCAAGAAATGCCACCTGCTCGAGCCAAAACTCGTACTTGCTGAACTTGGCATACAAACGATGCTCCCTCAAAGTCTGCAAGGCTGTCTATAGATGCTACCTATGCTCCTCAACACTCCTAGAGTAGATCAAGATATCATCAATGAAGACTATGATGAACTGATCAAGATACGGCTGAAAAACCCGGTTCATGAGATCCATGAAAACCGCTGGAGCATTGGTCATCCCAAATGGCATCACTAAGAACTCGTAATGCCCATAACGTGTCCGGAAAGCAGTCTTGGACACATCTGCCTCTCTAACTCGCAGCTGATGATAACCAGATCGCAGATCGATCTTGAAGAACACTGAAGCTCCCTACAGCTGATCAAATAAGTCCTCTATTCTCGGCAGTGGGTACTTATTCTTCACCGTGACTCTGTTGAGCTCTCGATAATCGATGCACAGTCTCATACTGCCATCCTTCTTTTGAAAGAGTGGGTGCCCGGTTAGCCAACTTGTGGCTAAGGGCTTTTATGACTCTATGTAAAACAATCTTTTGTTTAATATAATTTACACTTTTATAATGGCATTGACTTTATCTTTCTTCATATTGTTATATTATGATATACTATTGTTGTTTTGATAAAGACATTGAATATACTATAGTGTATGTAAGATGTGGTAGTACATGGGGATGACTATCATGAAACACATCTTATAGTCACTGTATATTCTAAACTGTTCCTAGTCAATTGAGCCGTCCGCAAATAAGGATAATGATCGCTCGAGATTGAGACTAGCATTTGCGATGCCGAGTACCACGTTTCATTGGTATGGAACATAGAGATGTTCAAAGCATGCAAATGGATATTCATATGATGAATGATCGAACTACCCTATTCGGATTTTCCAAGTGGTTATCACTTATCGAGTGGATAAAGTCCGCGGTTTTGGTTGTACACCATTAGTCCTTATTACTTGAAACATCATTGAGACTCTATATGCTAGTACTGTACTTTGACTCGTTTACCGACTCTATTGGGGTCATCAGGTATCGGGATTGGGTACAGTTACGACACATATAGGAGTCGATGCTTTGTTGTCAAGGATTCACCACATACTTGCGAGTGTGGATATCCTATGCGATCTGAGGATATATTAGTGTGACGAATCTCTGGCCAGAGTACATGATGTGTTTTAGGTTAATTGGTTATCCTAGTAACACATGCGATGTCACTATTTGATCTCCAAGATGTAATGCATAGTTATCGAATCTCGAACGACTCTCGATATACCAATGGTTGTTGATTCGATCGGGATATATGGATGAAGGGACCGTACTGTACGCTAACCAAAATCTACTGGTTCTTGCAGGCACTATCAGTAATACCTAGGGAATCATGGGGCGATGTTGCTAGGCGCTCTTACCATGATTCGATGGGTAAGTCGGAAATTATTGTTTCGAGTCACAAGGAGTTGTGAGCCCATGACTAGCTGTATTCCTGAACCATTGAGGGTTACACAAGTAATGGATTACTAAAACCCCGTAGAGATAGTTAAATTTAAAGAGTTAAATTTAATGAAAGAGAAGTTGGACTTCTTAACTAAAGGAAGTGAGATTTCCTAAAATGACATAGGGATGGGCATTTTTGGAAATCACTGAATTCGGATTCAGAAAAATTATCTTGACTCTAAAAGATGCAGAAATGGTTTCTGTGCACATTGGTGAAATCAGTTTATCAATCGGAGTCACGATGAATTTTATATTAATTTCTATAACAACGGGCTTGGCTTGTTGGGCTTAAGTTATGGATTGTGGGCTTTAAGGAGTTAGAGTCCTAACACAATTATAACTTAACCTAGTCTAGAAATTATCTATAAATACATGTAGTGGGTTCGAAAATTACATGTGATTGTGTCTTATAATTTTCGAACACTTCATAAATAATTATAAGGGTTTTTTTCGAAAATTCCTTGCCCCTTTTGAGAAAATTCGGATTGTGATTTTTGTGAAAAATTACAATTCTGAATTAACAGATCATATCTGTTTATTCTTTACGCAAAACTTCTGATTGATTTCTAGTGCAGTCAATCAGAGGGTTTCTGTTTTCTGTTCGTGGACCTTATTCCGATGATTGATCGTGACGCCATCAGTTCCCGGGATTTACAAGAAGAGCAGATTAAATTCTGTTGGAGTCCATAATCTCGTTTCGAGATTTAAGGTAAAACATTAATTGTGATTATTTGTTTTACTTGTATGAATTTAATCGTAAAAGTTTTGATACCCAGATATGGAATCGTTCCATATTAATAAAAATAAATTTTTAAACTTCCGCTGCACCGGGTATCAATTCTAATTGATCTGAACACAGTTTTCCAACAGTGGTATCAGAGCCAGGTTGCTCAGATCAAACGATTAAATTAATCGATTGTACAAAATTTTTAAGCCTCGATTTTTGAAACAAAACAAATTTTTAAAATTAAATTTTTGACGGGCAAAACACGGGCAGCGATTGTCGCTGCCCATGGGCAGCGATGTGATCGTTGCCCAGGGCAGCCAGCGATCGTCGCTGCCCAATGGGCAGCGACGAGCGGCCCAGCCCGAGCCCCGGTCGGGGCACGGGCTGCCCGGGATTGTCCCGGGCAGCCCGGAAAATTAAAATTTTAATTTTTAAAAATTTTGAATTTTTGAAATTCGAGTGTTTGATCCGATCGAAAATTGTTTTTGATTAGATCACGAGGCATCGGATCGAATTGTTCGAGTTCGAAATTTTTAAAATTGATTTTTGGATAAATTTGAATTTTTGGAAAATTTATAAATTTTATCCGTTAAATTAAATTTTATAAAATTAATTATTTTGGTACAATTGATGATAAGATATGATCTTATGGATGGATAAGATAAAATATGATTTTATCTTTTAATTATGATGCCATTGCATGTTTATCCAATTATTTTAATTATTGAATTAATTATTGGATAAAAGGATGATCGATTGCCATGACCAATATTTTAGGTGTATGTTAGGTGATTTACATTTGTCTTATTGTTGTTGGTGTTTATTAATGGGCTTGGTTTATAGCCCAATATGATTGTCATATGTAATAAAAGTGGGCCTGGTTTATGGCCCGTTCCCACCCCTAAAAATGTATCCCATATTTGTCATCGAAATTTATTGTAAATTTATTAGACTTAGTGGGAGATAAAGTTTTGAAGAAATGGTGGGCCCAGCAGACAATGAAGACCGAAGAAATGTAAATTGGAAGCACAATGTAATAGGATTGCATTGCATACTTACATAACACCTAGGATTGGACTTAGACTCGTGATTGGCAACCACGGGTCGATTAGTAAATGGGATCGATCATCCTTAAATAATATATGATATTATTGATGTATGCATGTTTAGACATAAATTGTATGAATCCCGCAAGCATACATAAATTGCATGATGAGACAAATTTTCAAAAATAAAATCCCTCATTTTAAATATGATTTAAAATTGATATCAAGATAAACAAAAGGGAATTTTAAATATTGTTTAAATATTCCTACCTTCCATCAACGATCAATGTATGTGATGCTACCCGCGGATATGGTCCGGCTCATATTATTGGGGGGGGCCGTTCGTCGGAAAGCTGTACATTGGATCGACACATGTTGTAAGTTGGGTGGAACTCCCATGGGATTGGCTCATATTATTGGGGATCCACATGGGGACCGTCCATCACAACTTAATATTGATGGGTCATCTTGACATGTCACAATAAACGGCGTCATATTATTGGGCCCTTATTGGACATGGGGTAAAAACATGGAGGTTGCTTTGGAAGCAATTGGGCTCTACCTTTTGAAAATTATAGTTGGCTGATATTATTCGGGACTATAGTTTGTCAATTGGACTCCATGTTCCCACTAAAGAAAATGTTTCTCGTTTTCACTAGAGGGTAGTGAAATCGTCAAAATAGTGGGAGTGTAATTCATAAAATGAAATTCGCCATATTTTATGTCTTAGTAAATTAATTGAACAAATCACTGATTATTGTCTGTTTCATTTTCAATATTTCATTACTATGAATTCGCGTAATCCACTACTCTCAATTCTCGATCAAAACAAGTTGACTGGCGCTAACTATACGGAATGGTTCCGTAAGTTAAAAATCATTCTAAATTCGGAGAAGGCTTTCTACGTGTTAGAGAAGCGTCCTCCGAAGGAAGCCCCGACTAACACTAGTCTGGAAGAGTTGAAAAAGCTTGACGATTGGTGGGACCATGATGTCAAGGCAAAGAGTTATATGCTAGCATCAATGTCTGATGAACTCCAGAGGCGATTTGAGGATGCGGTGAATGCTGCTGACATTCACAGCGCACTCAAGGAACTTTTTGGAGCTCAGTCAAGGGCCGAGAAATTTGCGACTGTCAAAGAGCTCATGACATGCCGCATGCGAGATGGGACTTCGGTCCGTGAGCATGGGGTACACATGATTGGGCTCATTGAAAAGTTGGTAAAACTCGAACTGACATTAGAGCATGAACTCAATGTGGACTTGTTGCTTCTTTCACTTCCTTCGTCGTTTGACGGCTTTGTGATGAACTTCAATATGAACAAGATAGAGGCCACCCTTGAAGAGATGGTCAATATGCTTGTGACTTATGAAGCCACACTAAAGAAGGATAAACCGGTACTCTTGGTTGGCTCCTCTTCTAACTCTAAGAAAGGACCAAGTGAAAAGGGTAAGAAATGTTCTGCCCCTCCCAAGAAGATTGTACCAAATAAAAAGGAAAATGCTAAGGCTTCAATTGAGATAAAAGATGAAAACGTTTGCCATTACTACAAGAAACCCGGTCATTGGAAACTTAACTGCAAGGAATACCTCGAACAGTTGCGAACTGCAAAGGGTATGTTTTACATTGAAATAAATGTTTCGCTTAATACTTCTTCTTGGGTATTGGATACCGGATGTGGATCTCATATTTGCAATGATTTTCAGGTAATGACAAGAAGTCGTAAGCTAAGGATGGGTGAGACCCAGCTAAGGCTCGGGAATGGTTCTAGAGTCGAAGCCAAAGCTATAGGAGACATTTATTTAGTTTTGCAAAACAATTTTAAGTTATTTTTGAGAAATGTTTTATATGTTCCGGATTTGGTCAAAAACATTATATCTATTTCTATGCTTGATAGAGATGGTTTTTCTTGCAATTTTGTAAATGGGATTTGCAATATTTACAAGAATGAATGTTTGATTGGAAATGGACAACTTGAAAACGATATATATAGCTTAAAATTAAAAGACGTTCCAATTAATTATGTTGATAAACCGGTAACAACAATTAAAAGAAAGGACGATAGTCAAAACCCGGCAAACCTTTGGCATGCTAGGCTAGGTCATATTTCCTCAAGGAGGATGAACAAGCTAGTGGGAGAGGGCATGTTTGATATGTCTGATATTAACTCTATACCTACTTGTGAGTCCTGACTAAAGGGAAAAATGACTAAATCTCCTTTCAAAGGGAAACCTGAGCGTAGTCAAAATCTGTTGGATTTGATCCATACAGATGTTTGCGGTCCATTTAGGATTGGTACTAAATGTGGCAACACCTACTTCATTACCTTTACTGATGATCATTCTAGGTATGGGTATTTATATTTAATGAAATATAAGTCTGAAGCATTTGAAAGGTTCAAAGAATTCAAGGCTGAAGTAGAAAACAAACTAGGTAAAAGTATTAAGGCACTTCGATCGGATCGAGGTGGAGAATACTTAAGTACCGAGTTTTTGGACTATCTAAAAGAGAATGGGATTCTCTCTCAATGGACTCCTCCTATGACACCTTAGCTTAATGGTGTTTCGGAGCGTTGCAATCGAACTTTGTTGGACATGGTTCAATCCATGATGAGCTTCACTGAGCTCCCACCTTCGTTTTGGGGTTATGCGCTTGAAACGGCGCTATTGTTGTTAAACAACGTCCACACTAAAGCAGTAAATAAACACCATACGAGTTATGGAATGGCAAAGCTCCTAAGTATTCGTACTTGAGGATTTGGGGATGTCCTGCTTACGTGAAGCAGACAGTGGGAGATAAGTTGGATAGTCGATCCTCCTTATGTTATTTTGTGGGGTATCCAAAGAATTCAATCGGATATTATTTCTATCATCCTAATGAAACAAAAGTGTTTGTTTCAAGGAATGCCACCTTCTTGGAGAAGGAGTTCTTATTGGATAAGAAAGGCAAGATGATGGAACTCGAAGAAATTCAAGAAGAACCCGAGATACAAAATAACGATCCTACACCTCAAGAATCATCACAAGACACGCCTACTACTAGGAGATCCGAGAGGACTTCTAGGCCTCCTATTAGATATGGTATTCTTCTTGAAGGGGATCAAAGTGAACCCGACATTGGATGTGATCCAAGAAACTTCAAGGAAGCAATTTCTGATCCGGATTCAAATTTATGGCTTGAAGCTATGCAATCGAAAATAGATTCGATGCATTCTAACCAAGTTTGGTCTTTAGTAGATCCTCCCGATGGAATTGTTCCAATTGGGTGCAAATGGATCTACAAGAGAAAGCTTGGGCCTGATGGAAATGTATTGACCTACAAGGCATGATTGGTGGCAAAAGGTTATACTCAAAGACAAGGAGTTGACTATGATGAAACCTTTTCACCAGTCGCAATGTTCAAGTCCATAAGAATCCTTATTGCCATAGCAGCATGGTATGACTATGAGATATGGCAAATGGATGTAAAGACTGCATTTCTTAATGGAAACATTAAGGAAGAGATCTATATGACGCAGCCTGAGGGATACACATCCATGGGAAGCGAGCATAAGGTATGCAAGCTTCAGAGATCAATCTATGGTCTCAAACAAGCATCAAGAAGTTGGAACCAGAAATTTGATGAAACAATAAAGGATTTTGGTTTCATCAAAAACCCGAAGGAACCATGCGTGTACAAGAAAATAGTTAAGGATGCGGTAACATTCTTAGTACTTTATGTTGATGACATCCTACTCATGGGGAATGACGTAGGGATATTGCAGTCAACAAAGATATGGTTATCAGGTAGATTCTCGATGAAGGATTTGGGTGACGCCTCCTATATTCTAGGGATACAGATCTATAGAGATAGATCTAAAGAATGATAGGACTTACTCAATCAACCTACATCGAAACCATATTGAAAAGGTTTTCAATGGATGGGTCCAAGAGAGGACATCTACCTATGTGTGGAGTTTCTCTATCCAAATCTATGTGTCCTAAGACTGATGAAGAGATAGAGAAGATGACACACATACCATATGCGTCAGCCATTGGTAGTATCATGTATGGGATGATATCTACCAGATCGGATGTGGCCTATGATCTGAGCGTCACGAGCAGATATCAAGCCAATCCCGGTCAAATGCATTGGAAAGCCGTGAAGGATATTCTTAAGTACTTGCGAAGGACTAAGAATGTGTTCATGGTTTATGGAGGAAGAGAATTGAAGTTGGAAGGCTACACCGACTCTAGCTTCCAATGTGACGTGGATGACTCGAAATCAACCTCTGGATTTGTATTCGTGCTCAATGGCGGTGCTGTATCTTGGAAGAGTTCCAAGCAAGACACCACAGCGGATTCCACCACTGAGGCAGAATACATTGCAGCATCAGCTGCTGCTAAAGAGGCGGTTTGGATAAGGAAATTCATCCAAGAGTTGGGTGTAATTCCTGAAGCTGTTGGTCCAGTCCCAGTGTACTGTGACAACACGGGTGCCGTTGCTCAGGCAAAGGAGCCAAGGTCTCATCAGAAGTCCAAACACGTACTGAGGAAATACCACATCATCCGGGATATTGTGGAAAGAGGAGACATCAGTGTCGAGAGAGTGGCCTCTACAGACAATATCGCTGATCCGCTTACTAAGCCCTTGCCAGGACCATTGTTTGACAAACATCGCGAAGCAATGGGATTACGTAGTATGACTAGTTGGCTTTAGGGCAAGTGGGAGATTGAAAGAGTGGGTGCCCGGTTAGCCAACTTGTGGCTAAGGGCTTTTATGACTCTATGTAAAACAATCTTTTGTTTAATATAATTTACACTTTTATAATGGCATTGACTTTATCTTTCTTCATATTGTTATATTATGATATACTATTGTTGTTTTGATAAAGACTTTGAATATACTATAGTGTATGTAAGATGTGGTAGTACATGGGGATGACTATCATGAAACACATCTTATAGTCACTGTATATTCTAAACTGTTCCTAGTCAATTGAGCCGTCCGCAAATAAGGATAAGGATCGCTCGAGATTGAGACTAGCATTTGCGATGCCGAGTACCACGTTTCATTGGTATGGAACATAGAGATGTTCAAAGCATGCAAATGGATATTCATATGATGAATGATCGAACTATCCTATTCGGATTTTCCAAGTGATTATCACTTATCGAGTGGATAAAGTCCGCGGTTTTGGTTGTACACCATTAGTCCTTATTACTTGAAACATCATTGAGACTCTATATGCTAGTACTGTACTTTGACTCGTTTACCGACTCTATTGGGGTCATCAGGTGTTGGGATTGGGTACAGTTACGACACATATAGGAGTCGATGCTTTGTTGTCAAGGATTCACCACATACTTGCGAGTGTGGATATCCTATGCGATCTGAGGATATATTAGTGTGACGAATCTCTGGCCAGAGTACATGATGTGTTTTAGGTTAATTGGTTATCCTAGTAACACATGCGATGTCACTATTTGATCTCCAAGATGTAATGCATAGTTATCGAATCTCGAACGACTCTCGATATACCAATGGTTGTTGATTCGATCGGGATATATGGATGAAGGGACCGTACTGTACGCTAACCAAAATCTACTGGTTCTTGCAGGCACTATCAGTAATACCTAGGGAATCATGGGGTGATGTTGCTAGGCGCTCTTACCATGATTCGATGGGTAAGTCGGAAATTGTTGTTCCGAGTCACAAGGAGTTGTGAGCCCACGGCTAGCTGTATTCCTGAACCATTGAGGGTTACACAAGTAATGAATTACTAAAACCCCGTAGAGATAGTTAAATTTAAAGAGTTAAATTTAATGAAAGAGAAGTTGGACTTCTTAACTAAAGGAAGTGAGATTTCCTAAAATGACATAGGGATGGGCATTTTTGGAAATCACTGAATTCGGATTCAGAAAAATTATCTTGACTCTAAAAGATGCAGAAATGGTTTCTGTGCACATTGGTGAAATCAGTTTATCAATCGGAGTCACGATGAATTTTATATTAATTTCTATAACAACGGGCTTGGCTTGTTGGGCTTAAGTTATGGATTGTGGGCTTTAAGGAGTTAGAGTCCTAACACAATTATAACTTAACCTAGTCTAGAAATTATCTATAAATACATGTAGTGGGTTCGAAAATTACATGTGATTGTGTCTTATAATTTTCGAACACTGCATAAATAATTATAAGGGATTTTTCGAAAATTCCTTGCCCCTTTTGAGAAAATTCGGATTGTGATTTTTGTGAAAAATTACAATTCTGAATTAACAGATCATATCTGTTTATTCTTTACGCAAAACTTCTGATTGATTTCTAGTGCAGTCAATCAGAGGGTTTCTGTTTTCTGTTCGTGGACCTTATTCCGGTGATTGATCGTGACACCATCAGTTCCCGGGATTTACAAAAAGAGCAGATTAAATTCTGTTGGAGTCCATAATCTCGTTTCGAGATTTAAGGTAAAACATTAATTGTGATTATTTGTTTTACTTGTATGAATTTAATCGTAAAAGTTTTGATACCCAGATATGGAATCGTTCCATATTAATAAAAATAAATTTTTAAACTTCCGCTGCACCGGGTATCAATTCTAATTGATCTGAACACAGTTTTCCAACATCTTCTTCACGAATAACACTGGAGCTCCCCATGGAGAAAAGCTAGGATGAACAAATCCTTTCTCTAATAACTCCTGAATCTGCTCCTTCAACTCTTTCATCTCGGTAGGAGGAAGTCTGTACGGTGCCTTTGAGATAGGCACAGTGTCTGGCAATAAGTCGATACTGAACTCCACCTCTCTCACTGGTGGAATCCCTGCAACATCCTCTGAAAAGACGTCCGAAAAGTCACGAACTACCTCTATCTCTGATAATGATCTACTGGCTGGTTCTGAGGCCATGACAATACCCGCTAGGAAACCTCGGCAACCCCGTCTCAACAGCTTCCTTGCCTGAATAAGAGATATCACCTGAGGAATATCACTGCTCTGAGATGCATGAAAAGTAAACGGGTCGCCTCCCGGCGGTTTCACTGACACTGTCCTCCGAAGAAAATCAATCGAAGCTCCATTGACTATCAACAGTCCATACCCAAAATCAAATCAAACCCGCTCAAAGGCAAAACCACTACATCTGCGCGAATGGAGTGCCCCTGCAGCTCCAACTCCAGCTCTCGAATGACACTAGAGGTAGAAATAATCTGTCCTGACGGCATCGTGACATCATAACCACTGTCGGCAATCTCTGGTGTGATGCCTATCCGTCTGATAAACTCTAGGGAGATAAACGAATGCGTAGCCCTTGAATCTAGCAACGCAAACGTGGAGTTGCCTCCAACTAGAATTCTCCCTGCACGCAGAAGAATCCCAACAACTTCATACTACTACTAAACTTTTCCCCCAAAGATGAGTCACTAATAATCCTTAATTCTAATCACAAGTAAAACATGCTTCCTATTCTAACATGCAGATAGAAAAATCCCAAATAACAAATTATTTCACAAAGAAAAATCGAAATTCTTAACCAAAGGAAGAAATTATAAAATACTAGAGGTAAGATATACCGGTGATCAAGGAGGTATCTGGGTCTGCCTCCTCAGCCTGCATAACGAACACTTTACCAGCAGTGTTCTTCTTCCTCGGGAAATTAGCTATCTGGTGCCCTGGCTCTCTACAGTGGAAACAAACTCCTGCTCCCAGAAGACAAGGTCCCGAATGCATCTTCTGACACTTCGGGCAAGTAGGAAAACCTCCAGTATTAGGGGCCCCGCCCCTCGGCTGCTGTGGCCTTTGCTGCTGGTTCGGGCCCTTAGACGGCCCAGTATACTGCTTCTTCGCAGGTGGCTGCGAAGATGGTCGCTGAAATCCAGACTGAATCTGTCTCTTTCCCTGCTGCTCTCGCTGTATCTCTCTCCTACCCTCCTCTGACCTCAGTGCTCTACTAACTGCCGCCTCATATGTAGCGACGTCAATCATACGTACGTCATGCTTGATATCCGCCTTCAGTCCCTCCACAAACTGCCTCATCTTCTCCGGTGGACTGTCTGAAATCAGAGGCACAAAATGACAGCCCCTCTCGAACTGTCTCACATACTCAACCACTGACTTGTCCCCCTGTCGGAGACTCATAAACTCCCGGATCATGCGACTGCGCACATACTCCGTGAAATACTTGGCGTAGAAGATACGCCTAAACTCCGCCCAAGTCAATGTAGGAATATGTACTCCCCTGGCAGCACCCTCCCACCAAAGAGCTGCATCTCCCTTCATCATATAAGTCGCACAGTTCACCCTGTCGGCGTCAGTAATACCCATGTATGCAAAGATGGACTCCAAAGAGCGAATCCACCCCTAAGCCACCAATGGATCGGTGGTACCAGTGAACTCCTTCGGCCCCTTCTTCTGGAACCGCTCAGCAACGTCCTCCTCGTGGGACAGTCTAGGACGTGCAGCCTGCTGCTCCAACAGAGCAGTAATCCCTGCCATCATATTAGCATTGGCCTGCTCCAATGCTGCAAGAGGGTTCTGCCGAGGTGGAGGTGGAGGTGGAGAATATTCCCCACGTCTGTTCATAGGTCTCGGAGGCATTCTGCACCACCACATATTTCTTTACGTAAATCGCCATGCATAACTAAGTGTTTTAACATTAATGCTAACTTAAATTCTTAAAAGTAAATCATGCTATAAACACTTAAAACATACAGACCGGTAGCGTGGATTTCTGAGCTCGCATAGCAGTAATGACCCCTCCAAGGACCGTGCTTTGATACCATTTGTAACGACCCACTGTATCAAGACAGGTCTTTTCAGCATGCTTATGTCCTCACTCACACGCACCCTGAAAAACTTCCCAGGGGGTCACCCATCCTATAATTTCCCCAAGTCAAACACGCTTAACTTTTAAGTTCTTATGTGATTAGCTCCCGAAAAGAAGATGCACCTTTTTGATATGAGTAGCACATATGAAATCTTTTAAGCTCTCCTCAACTATGCAGTCACATACCTACACAGTCTCAGAATCCCTCTCATTCCGGCAGAATTGGTTCATTCATGTCTCCCTCCGCCTAGAAGCCTTTCAGGAGCCGCTCATTGTCCGTGCAACCTCTTGGCACCGGCGATCACTCCCCGCCTCCTCAGCCCCGGGCGTCACATGCCCACCAGCTTCCGCTTGGTTCGTCCCCGAACCATACCGTACTAAGAGAGGTCGGCTTTGATACCAACTGAAACGACCCTAACTCTCTAAATATAAATAAATATGCGGAATTTTTTTTTTTTTATACTTAGTAAAAATATGTACATACATGCCCATACATATATGCACAGAATAAATAGATTTAAAAATAAATAACTTAAATAAAAATGCAACCTTTAATAAATTAAATATCTGAGTCTAACATTTTATAAAATACTGACATAAGCAAAATAAATAAAATTTGCATGCACTGAAAATATTTAAATAAGATGAGTAATAATATCCACCACTGAAAATAAATAAAAATGTATAACACGATAAAAATATTCAAAACATGACGTAGACTCAGACAACGGTCACGGGGTTACTACTTGTCCGCTCATAGGTCCTCGCCGCCGGTGGGTACTACATCCTCCTCTACGTACTCACCTGCACCATATCAGTGTAGTGAGCCTAGAGGCCCAACATGCTAACATAACAAGGGTTTAAAATAATTTAAATCACTTTAATACTAATACATAACATATACATGAATGAGCATGCTTAAAAATATCATGAACATAACATAAACTTAAATTAAACTTGAATATCATAATAATACATAAACATTGTTGATCAAAATATTTTCTAACATCGAAAGGTCGTATCCATAGTGTAACCATACATACATTAAATACTGATCAGCGAGGTAAACCAACGTACGTGGCGGTGACGAATCACCTCTTAAATTGGCAGTAAACTGCCCTTCAATAGTTCACATATGGGGACGAATCCCCCTTAAATTGTCACACTACTTCAACTTCCAACATAAAATTACTTTCTTTTGCTCAACCTTAAACATTAAATCGTGCATAAAAATTATTTCATGAATGCATGTACTTAAATAAAATGTGTGTCCTTCATATATATTTAATTTAATTTCATACTAACATATAAATATTAAAAATAACTTCCATGCATAAAAATAATTAAATATATATTCAGGACACATGCAATATCTCATGAGTTGTACTGAACTGCTGGCCCTGACACTCAAGCCCATTTTCTTAAATTCTAGCCCATTAACACTGAGACTGGCCCATTAACATACTTAAGCCCAAAAAATACATTTCTAAGCCCAATTAATTTATTCAAGCCCATTAATGCATTCCTGGCCCAATAACAACCTATTCTGGCCCAATGGGCCCAAAAGCCCAAAAATTGGCCCAATAACTTCCATGGACTCCCAAGCCCATAAAATTATTGGGCTAACTTAATTTAATTTAATTAAACCCAATAACAATTAAATTCAACCCAAATAATTAAATGGAGCCCAATCAAATTTTGGGATTTAATTAAGCCCATTTAACCCTTAATTAAACTTAAAACTTAAAAATAAAAATACCCGAGCCCGACTCACTTAACCCGGACTCGGACCCAACTAACATGACCCATGACTTACTGACCTGACCCGACCCGGCCCGCCAAAAAACCCATATCCGTAACCCTAACCGTGAATTCTATCTTCCTTCTTCTCTAAACCTGCGCCCAGCTGAGCGGCTTCACCAAACACGTTCGTGCTGCCTACTCCGACCACCTATGGACTTGAAACCACCGCCCAAACTTAGAAAACATCAAGATGGTTCTAACCCAACAAATTTGACCTCAAACCAAGTCCTGTAGTAGGAGAACTAACCAAAACACTACAGGCCTTGTTTCTGCTCATGCGCAGAACGCAAGCACGGACTTCCGGCCAATTGGCCGGCAATATCCGGCCACCACTGGCCAGAGAACTACCTGGAATACCTGTGCCAATGTCTTGAGGTTCTAACACAACTGGAATCACCTTAAAACACGTTCTGTGAACCGAGAACGAGCCAATCTCCCAACCCCGCTCAATCTGCGCGATCTGCTGCGCATCAGAAGGACTGGCTTCGGTTCCATCCCTTTCAAACCTTAAAAATCGAGCCAACCCAAGTCTAAGAACCCTAACACACCCCTCTGAACCTCGGACCAGCAGCCAGCCCATCTCCCATGGCAAAAACGTGAGCTTTAGCATGAAAAACAAGTAAAACCATGAGTTGTTCATGTTCTAACCAAGAAACTTCATCATAATCGTAAGTAACATCAACTAATCAATGAAAATCTGACATGAATGAATTAACTAGCTTATATGGTGTTCAAGAAGAGAATTCAACATGCCTTTATAATTGTTTGATGAATGATCACGCGTTTACGGCTCCGGGACGACGAAAATTCTAAGAAACTTGAGGATCGGCTATGGCTTGAAATCTTCTGTCAAAACGTGAGAATGGAGGCTGAAGAATATGTGGGGGGGGGGGGATGTCGGCTGAATGGGTGGTGGGGTTTGGGGTAGGTTTAGGTTTTTATTTTATTGTAGATTGTAGATAATATCTTAAAAATATCTCACTAAATTAATATGTAAATATTATACCTTAAGTATAAAGTTTTAAACTCCTAAAATATTTAAAAGTCTGATAACACAGCCAAAATCCCGAAATATAATATTAGGGAATTTTTAAATATTAATAAAAGTCATTAAAATGACTTATTTTGGCTAAAAATAAATCCTTAAATAAATATATAACTAAATACTAAATTTTTCTTGACAAAATACCTTAAAATATTATTTTAAGGCTCATAAAACTCATAAAATATTTTTGGCTAAATATTTTGGTATATCGTCCGTCCACGGTCCCGTCTACGCGATCAAAACAATTAATTTCCATAAATCTTGAAAAATCACTAATTATGGGTTAAATTCTTAAAAATAACTTAAAACATGCACACATAATTTCACATAATTATTTAACCCATAATCTAAAATTCTAAATAAATAAAATCCCTAATTATGCATGCGAATTTACGTATTAAAAATACTGGATGTTACACTTGCAAATTCCACATTCCGAGTTGACAATAAGCATACATGTGACCATCTGCTAGAGCAAGAAAATAAGACTTGATAATGCTGGAGAATTTACTTCCCAAACTTTCAATGACTATTGTATGTCAATGAGAATTACTGTTGAACATCCTGTTGCTCATGTTCATACACAGAATGAATTAGCTGAATCATTGATTAAACGTCTACAACTGATTGTTAGACCAATGATTATGAGAACAAAACTCCATATTTATATATGGGAACATGCAATTTTACATGTTGCGGCATTAATTCGCATCAGACCAAGTGCATATAATAAATTCTTTCAATTGCATCTTGCATTTGGTAAATAACCAAATATTTTTCATCTGAGAATTTTTGGATGTATGGTGTATGTGCCGATTGCACCACCTCAACGATAAAAAATGGGTCATCAAAGAAAAATCGGTATTTATATCGGTTATGATAGTCCATCAATCATTCGATATCTTGAGCCTCAGACAGGCGATGTATTTACAACACGCTTTGTTGATTGTCATTTTAATGAAGAAATCTTCCCAATGTTAGGGGAAGAAAAGAAACACATCGAAAAAAAAATCACATGGTATGTACCATAATTGTTACATTTGGATCCAAAGACCAAACAATGTGAGAAAAATGTACAACAAATTGTGCATTTGCAAAGAATTACAAATCAAATGCCAGATGCATTTGCAGACACAAAAGGGGTAACAAAATCATATATACATGCTGTAAATGCCCCTGCTCGAATTGAAATTTCAAAGAAACAAATTGAAGACACTCATGATGTCATAAAACGCTTGAAGCGTGGAAGGCCAGTCGGTTCCAAGGATAAAAATCCTTGGAAAAGAAAAGGCATAGAGAAACACGATGATCATAAAATAGAAAATGATGTTCCAAAAGAAATACCTGATGATGAAAATGTTCTGTCAGAACCACAAACTGACGAGAATCGTGAAATCTCTATCAATTATATTAATACTGGAAAAATATGGAACCGAAAAGATATATAAGATATTGATGAGATATTTTCTTATAATGTGGCATGTGACATCATAAATGAAAATGAGGATCATGAACCAAAATATTTTGGTGAATTTAAAACTCGTCATGATTGGGCCAAATGGAAAGATGCCATCCAGGTTGAATTGGATTCGCTAAATAAACGCAATATTTTTGGACCTATAGTCCTCACACCTGAAGGTGTAAAACCTGTTGGATACAAATGAGTTTTTATTCGAAAGGGAAATGAGAAAAATAAAATAGTAAGATATAAAGCTAGACTTGTTGCACAAGATTTTTCTCAAAGGCCTGAAATTGATTATGAAGAAACGTATTCTCCTGTTATGGATGCAATTACGTTTCTATATTTGATTAGTTTGGCAGTGTCTGAAAATTTGGAAATGTGTCTTATGGATGTTGTTACAGCTTACTTATACGGATCACTTGATAGTGATATATACATGAAAATTCCTGAAGGATTTAAGATGTCTAAAGCACAAAGTGCAAAACCCAGAGAATTTTATTCTGTAAAATTGCAAAGATCATTATATGGGTTGAAGCAATCCGGTCGAATGTGGTATAATCGGCTAAGTGAGCACTTGATGAAAAAGGGATATGTAAATAATCCAATATGCCATTGTGTCTTCATCAAGAAAACAACATCCAGATGTGTAATTATTGCTGTATATGTTGATGATTTAAACATCATTGGAACGAATAAAAAAATTCAAGAAGTTATGATGTACTTGAAGGAAGAATTCGAAATGAAGGATCTTGGAAAAACCAAGTACTGTATGGGTTTGCAAATCGAACAAAAAGAATGTGGAATTTTTGTTCACCAGACAAATTATACAGAAAAGATCCTTAAATGTTTTAATATGGATAAATCAAATCCATTAAGTACTCCAATGGTTGTAAGATCATTAAACATAGAAAAGGATCCATTCCTTCCATGTGAAGATGATGAAGTTATTCTTGGTTCAGAAGTACCATATCTAAGTGCCATTGGTGCCCTTATGTATCTTGCAAATTGCACTATACCTGATATATCTTTTGCTGTAAATTTATTGGCAAGATTCAGTTCATATCCAACAAAGAGGCACTGGAACGGAATTAAACATATATTACGTTATCTACGAGGAACGACAGATTTGAGACTTTTGTACTCAAAAGACACCAATCAAAGTATCATTGGTTATGCTGATGCTGGATATTTATCTGATCCACATAACGTACGTTCCCAAACCGGATATGTATTTACTCGTGGAGGCACCGCAATTTCTTGGCATTCATAGAAACAAACACTCGTAACAACTTCATCAAATCACGCTGAGATTATTGCGCTACATGAAGCAAACCGTGAATGTGTTTGACTAAAATCAATGACACAACATATCCAAATTTCTTGTGGATTATCAGTAGACAAGAAGCCTATGACGCTGTATGAAGATAATGCTGCATGTATTGCTCAAATGAAAGAAGGATACATCAAAAGTGACAGAACAAAACATATCCCCCCAAAGTTCTTTGCCTACACTCAAGAACTTGAGAAGAACAAAGATATTGATATATGTTACATTCAATCAAGTGAGAACTCATCAGATCTCTTCACAAAGGCACTTCCTACGACAATATTCAAAAAACATATATATATAACATTGGGATGCGCAATATACGGAATATGTGAAGAATCACTTGTGTTAACATGAGGGGGAGTTTTACATGGCTGCACTCTTTTTTCCTTGCTATGGTTTTTATCCCACTGGATTTTTCCTAGTAAGGTTTTTAACGAGGCAGTACAAAAACACGTAATAAAGACAATCATCATATCACGATCATCATCACAAGGGGAAGTGTTGAAAATATGTTATTATTATTATTATTATTATTATTATTATTATTATTTAAAGTTAAATGTTGAACGTTGAATGTTTAATATTGAGTTGTAAAATATGAAAAATTAGTGTGTGATGATGTAGATGATGATGTATTAATATTTGGACTAATCTCCAAATGAGATCTATAAATAGGTCTCTCCATTTGTGTAGAAAAACACAATTGAATTGAGTTGAGAGAAAAATATTATAAAGTGTAGAGTTTGATATATTTTGAGTTTTGCAGTTTTTACTTTTTACCATACATTTTTACTTTTTCACAACAGTCATATGTATTTTGTTTATTGAAAAATAATTTGAGAGAATAATTTTTCAAAAGAGTAAAAAACATTTTGTCAAATGAAATTAGAGTAAAAAACATAGTTTTAATTAACTTTTGATTAAATAGTAGAGTGATGCATGAACTTTATCAGTGGCTCAATTGGTACATATGTGTTAATTTAAGTTTAAATTTTGAAAGAAAAAAACTTAAAACCTAGTTTACCTTATCACAAAAGATTATAAATTTCAATTCGTTTCGGTAAACGATAACCTAATTTTTGTAGAAACAGGATTTTAACATAACTAATATATTAAAATTTTTGAATCATAATTATTACTTTTTTGAATATGTTAATTTTCAATTCGACCACAATTTTTTCACTTGGAAGTTTTTGTTAGATTGAATGAAATTTTGAGTCAACTAAAATATTTATTTATCATACTTATTATTATTTGAATGTTTTTCAAAACCACAAAACGAGAAATTTGAAAAGTATGCACAAGAAACCAGTGCTTGTGTAACCCTCAATGGTTCAGGGATACAGCTAGATGTGGGTCTAGGCTTACCCTTATTAGCCTCATTCTATCCATCAACTCCTTGATCATAAAATGTCAGAACTCATTTATGATTTAACCCATCGAATCATGGTAAGAGCATTAAGTAGCACCGCCCCATGATTTCCTAGGTATCACTGATAGTGCCTGCAAGAACCAGTCGATTATGGTTAACGTACAGTACAGTCCCTTCATCTCATATATCCCGATCGAAACTGCAACCATTGGTTCATCGAGGGTTGCATATGAATTTCGATAACGATGTGATGTCTTTGAGAATACATAGTGGCATCGCATGTGTAACTTGGTAAACATTTTACTCTACTACACATCTTACACTCTGGCCAGAGATTACATGCACTATTATCTCACTTGATCACATAGGATATCCACACCCGTAGGTGAGCGGTGAATCCCCGACTACAATGCACTGGCTCCTACATGTGTCGCAACTGTACCCAACCTCGCCACCTGATGACCCTCATGGAGTCGGTAAACGAGTCAAAGTAAAGTCCTAGCATGTAGAGCCTCAGTGTTGTCCCGGTTCGTAAGGACTAATGGTGTACAACCATACCACAGACTTATCCACTCGATGAATGATAACCACTTGGGAAGTCCGAGGGAGGGTAGTTCAGTGAACTCATCGTATGAGCACCAATCTGTATGATTGAACATCTCTATGTCCATACCAATGAAACGTGGTACACATCATCACAGATTCTAGTCTCGAGCTCGAGCGATCCCTGTTGGAAAACTGGCGAGTTCCCAGACCAATTACGATTGATACCCGGTGCAGCGGAAGTTTAAAAATTTTTCATGGAACGTTTCCATGGTATGGGTATCAACCGTTCATCGATTGAATTACGTGTGTGTGTAAAATTTAAATAACAATTAAATAAATTTTACCTCAAATCTCGCAACGAGATTAATGGACACCAACAGAACAATTCTGCTCTTGTTGTCTCTCCCTGGAACCGATGAACGCCTTCAATCAGGTCCACGAACAGAGGTTTAATCCCTCTGATAGATTGCACTAGAAAATCTATCAGAAGTTTTCTGCGAAGAGAATACACGAATTTGATTCGTTATTCCTTACTGCGATTCAAAATCACAGACCGGAATTTCTCAGACAGAGAGGGAAGGGGGCGACGGCCAAGCTTGAGAGAGGGGCTAGGGTTTCGATTTTTTTTTCTCTCAAAATTATGAGCTATCGTGTGTAATTTCTGTACTGAAATAACTTATTTATAATGCAGGCCACTAACACCTTAGGGCCCATTAGTCATAAGCTGGGGCCCGACAAGCAAAGCCCGCTCGTTCAGAAATTAATATAAAATTCATCGTGACTCCGATTGATGAAACGATTTCACCAATGTGCACAGAAACCATTTCTGCACATTTTAAAGTCAAAATAAATTTTCCTGAATCCGAATTCAGTGGTTTCCAAAAATGTCCATCCCTATGTCATTTTAGGAAATCCTACTCCCTTACTCTTATTTAAGAAGTCCAACTCCTTAGTTCATTAAATTTAACTCTTTAAATTTAACTATCTCAACGGGGATTAAAACTCCATTACACTGTGTGACCCTCAATGGTTCAGGGATACAGCTAGCCGTGGGCTCACAACTCCTTGTGACTCGGAACAACACTTTCCGACTTGCCCAACGAATCATGGTAAAGCGCCTAGCAACATCGCCCCATGATTCCCTAGGTATCACTGATAGTGCCTACAAGAACCAGTAGATTTTGGTTAACGTACAGTACGGTCCCTTCATCCATATATCCCGATCGAATCAACAACCATTGGTATATCGAGAGTCGCTCAAGATTCGATAACTATGCAATGCATCTTGAAGATCAAATTAGTGACATCGCATGTGCTACTAAGAAACCATTTCTTAAATCACATCAAGTACTCTGGCCAGAGATTTGTCACACTAATATCTCCTCAGATCGCATAGGATATCCACACTCGCAAGTATGTGGTGAATCCTTGACAACAATGCATTGACTCCTATATGTGTCGTAACTGTACCCAATCTCGACACCTGATGACCCCCTCAGAGTCGGTAAACGAGTCAAAGCACAGTACTAGCATATAGAGTCTCCATGATGTTTCAAGTCGTAAGGACTAATGGTGTACAACCAAAACCGCGGACTTTATCCACTCGATAAGTGATAACCACTTGGAAAGTCCGGATAGGGTAGTTCGACTATTCATCCTATGAATATCCATTTGCATGCTTCGAACATCTCCATGTTCCCTACCAATGAAACGTGGTACTCCGCATCGCAAATGCTAGTCTCAAACTCGAGCGATCCTTATCCTTATTATCGGACGGCTCAATCGACTAGGAACGGTTTTAGAATATACAGTGACTATAAGATGTATTTCATGATAGACATCTCCATGTTCTACCACATCTTACATACACTATAGTATATTCAAGGTCTTTATCAAAACAACAATAGTATATCACAATATAACAATATGAAGTAATATAAAGTCATTGCCATAAAAGTGTAAATAATATTAAACAAAAGATTGTTTATACAAAGAGTCATCAAAGCCCATAGCCACACAGTTGGCTCACTGGGCACCCACTCTTACAATCTCCCACTTGCCCTATAGCCAACTAGTCATACTACGTAGACCCATTGCTTCGCGATGTTTGTCAAACAATGGTCCTGGCAAAGGCTTAGTAAGTGGATCAGCGATATTGTCTGCAGAGGCCACTCGTTCGACAATGATGTCTCCTCTTTCCACAATCTCCCGGATTATGTGGTATTTCCTCAGTACGTGTTTGGATCTTTGATGAGACCTTGGTTCCTTTGCTTGAGCAACGGCACCCGTGTTGTCACAGTACACCGGGACTGGACCAACAAATTCAGGAATGACGCCCAACTCTTGGACGAAATTCCTCATCCAAACGGCCTCTTTAGAGCAGCTGATGCTGCAATGTATTCAGCCTCAGTGGTGGAATCCGCTGTGGTGTCCTGCTTGGAACTCTTCCAAGAGACAGCACCACCATTGAGCATGAACACAAATCCAGAGGTTGACTTCGAGTCATCCACATCACTTTGGAAGCTAGAGTCGGTATAGCCTTCCAGTTTGAGTTCTCGTCCTCCATAAACCATGAACATATTCTTAGTCCTTCGCAAGTACTTAAGAATGTCCTTCACGGCTTTCCAATGCATCTGACCAGGATTAGACTGATATCTGCTCGTGACACTCAGAGCAAATGCTACATCCGGTCTGGTAGATATCATCCCATACATGATACTACCTATAGCTGACGCATATGGTACATGTGTCATATTCTCTATCTCTGCATCAGTCTTGGGACACATAGACTTGGATAGAGAAACTCCATGACACATGGGTAGATGTCCTCTCTTGGACCCATCCATTGAAAACCGTTTCAATATGGTATCGATGTAGGTTGATTGAGTGAGTCCTATCATTCTCTTAGATCTATCCCTATAGATCTGTATCCCAAGAATGTAGGATGCCTCACCCAAATTCTTCATCGAAAATCTACCTGATAACCATATCTTTGTTGACTGCAACATCCCTACATCATTCCCAATGAGTAGGATGTCATCAACATAAAGTACTAAGAATGTCACCGCATCCTTAACTACTTTCTTGTACACGCAAGGTTCCTCCGGGTTCTTGATGAAACCAAAGTCTTTAATTGTTTCATCAAATTTCTGGTTCCAACTTCTTGATGCTTGTTTTAGACCATAAATTGATCTCTGAAGCTTGCATACCTTATGCTCGCTTCCCATGGATGTGTACCCCTCAGGCTGCTTCATATAGATTTCTTCCTTAATGTCTCCATTAAGAAAAGCAGTCTTCACATCCATTTGCCATATCTCATAGTCATACCATGCAGCTATGGCAATAAGGATTCTTATGGACTTGAACATTGCAACTGGTGAAAAGGTTTCGTCATAGTCAACTCCTTGCCTTTGAGTATAACCTTTAGCCACCAATCGCGCCTTGTAGGTCAATACCTTACCATCAGGCCCAAGCTTTCTTTTGTAGATCCATTTACACCCTATTGGAACAATTCCATCGGGAGGATCCACTAAAGTCCAGACTTGGTTAGTATGCATCGAATCCAATTCTGATTGCATAGCTTCAAGCCATAAATTCGAATCCGCATCAGAAATTGCTTCCTTGAAGCTTCTTGGATCACATCCAATGTCGGGTTCATCTTGACCCTCTTCAAGAAGAAGACCATATCGAACTGGAGGTCTAGAAGTCCTCTCGGATCTTCTAGGTGCAGGCGTGTCCAGCAATGGTTCCTGAGGTGTGGGATCGTTATTTTGTATTTCGGGTTCTTCTCGAACTTCTTCGAGTTCCATCATCTCGCCTTTCTTATCCAATAAGAACTCCTTCTCCAAGAAGGTGGCATTCCGTGAAACAAACACTTTTGTTTCAGCAGGATAATAGAAATAATATCCGATTGAATTCTTCGGATACCCCACAAAATAACACAAGCTGGATCGACTATCCAACTTATCTCCCACTGTCCGCTTCACGTAAGCAGGACATCCCCAAATCCTCAAGTATGAATACTTAGGAGCTTTGCCATTCCATAACTCGTATGGTGTTTTGTCCACTGCTTTAGTGTGGACGTTATTCAACAACAATACCGCCGTTTCAAGCGCATAGCCCCAAAACGAAGGTGGAAGCTCAGTGAAGCTCATCATAGATCGAACCATGTCCAACAAAGTTCGATTACGACGCTCCGATACACCATTAAGCTGTGGTGTCATAGGAGGAGTCCACTGAGAGAGAATCCCATTCTCTTTCAGATAGTCCAAAAACTCGGTACTCAAGTATTCTCCACCTCGATCCGATCGAAGTGCTTTAATACTTTTACCTAGCTTGTTTTCTACTTCAGCCTTGAATTCTTTGAACTTTTCAAATGCTTCAGACTTATATTTCATTAAATATAAATACCCATACCTAGAATAATCATCAGTAAAGGTAATGAAGTAGGTGTGGCCATGTTGAGTCCCTACTCTAAATGGACCACAAACATCTGTATGGATCAAATCCAACAGATTTTGACTACGTTCAGGCTTCCCCTTAAAAGGAGATTTAGTCATTTCCCTTTTAGGCAGGATTCACAAGTAGGTAGAGAGTTAATATCAGACATATCAAACATGCCCTCTCCCACTAGCTTGTTCATCCTCCTTGAGGAAATATGACCTAGTCTAGCGTGCCAAAGGTTTGCCGGGTTTTGACTATCGATTTTCCTTTTGTTTGTTGTCGCCGGTTTGTCAATACAATTTACTGGAACGTCTTTTAGTTTTAAGTTGTATAGATCGTTTTCAAATTGTCCATTTCCAATTAAACATTCATTCTTGTAAATATTGCAAATCTCATTCACAAAATTGCAAGAATAACCATCTCTATCTAGCATAGAAACAGAAATAATGTTTTAATTAAATCTGGAACAAATAAAACATCTATCAAAAGTAACTTAAAACCGTTCTGCAAAAAAATAAATATTTCCCATAGCTATGGATTTAACTCTGGAACCATTCCCGAGCCTTGACTGGGTCTCACCCATCCTTAGCCTATTACTTCTTATCATCATTTGCAACTCATTGCAAATATGAGATCTACATCTGGTATCCAATACCCAAGAAGTAGTATAAAAAAATATTTATTTCAATGAATAACATACCCTTTGCAGTTCGCAACTGCTCGAGGTATTCCTTGCAGTTACGTTTCCAATAACCGGGTTTCTTGCAGTGATGGCAAACTTGTTTAGACTTGTCCAATTTTGTATGTAACATTTTGCCTTGAGATCATGGTCCAACCATTTCTCTAGTTACATCAGCCGGGGCTGTTTTCGGAGAAGCCTTTTCTAACACTTAGAAAATCTTTTTCCGAACTTAGGACAATCTTAACTTATGGAATCATTCTGTATTGTTTGCGTCAATAAGTTTGTTTTGTTGGAGAACAGAAACATGTGGATTACTGAGATAAAACAGACAATTATCGATGATTGTTTAAATAATTTACTAAGACATAAAATAGGCGAATTTAATTTTATGAATCTCACTCCCACTATTTTAACGATTTCACCACCCTCTAGTGAAAACGGGAAACTTTTTCCTTAGTGAGAACATGGAGTCCAATTGACAAACTTATGGTCCCGAATAATATCAGCCAACCATAATTCTCAAAAGGTAGAGCCCAATTGCTTCCAAAGCAACCCCCATGTATTTACCTCATGTCCAATAAGGGCCCAATAATATGACGCCGTTTAAAGTGACATGTCAAGATGACCCATCAATATTAAGTTGTGATGGACGGTCGCCATGTGGATCCCCCAATAATATGAGCCGATCCCATGGGAGTTCCACCCAACTTACAACATTTGTCGATCCAATGTACAGCTTTCCGACGGACGGGCCCCCCCAATAATATGAGCCGGACCGTATCCGCGGGTAGCATCACATACATTGACCGTTGATGGAAGGTAGGAACATTTAAACAATATTTAAATTTCCTTTATTTATCTTGATATAAATTTTAAATCATATTTAAAATGAGGGATTTTATTTATAAAAATATTTGTCTCATCATATTTAATTTATTGCATGCATTGCCGGATTCACGCAATTTATGTCTAAACATGCATACAATCATAATATCACATATTATATAGGATGATCGATTCCATTTCTAATTGACCCGTGGTTGCCAATCACGGGTCTTAGTCCAATCCTAGGTAATATGCAGTATGCAAATGCAATCCTATTACATATGCTTCCAATTTACATTTCTTCAGTCTTCATTGTCTGCTGGGCCCACCATCTTCAAATCTTGATCTCCCACTAAATCTAATGTATTTACAATAAATAACAATGACAAGTAGGGGATACATTTTTAGGGGGTGGGAACGGGCTATAAACCAAGCCCACTTTTATTACATATGACATTCATATCGGGCCATAAACCAGGCCCATTAATAAAACCAACAACAATAAAGACAAAATGTAAATTCCTAACATACACCTACAAAATTGGTCATGGCAATCGATCATCCTTATCCAATAACATTTAATTCAAAATTAATTTATTGGATAACATGCTGTGGCAATTCAAATTTAAACAAGATAAAATCATATTTTATATATAAAATCACATTTCACATATAAAATCATATTTTATCTCCATATCAAATAAAATCATATTTTATCTATAAAATCCAATTTTACAAATAAAATCATATTTTACTTAATATATCATAAGATCATATCTTATCATCAATTGTACCAAAATAATTGATTTCAAAATTCAATTTACGGATAAAATATTAAAATTTTCCAAAAATTCAAATTTATCCAAAATCAATTTTAAAATTTACGGACTCGAACAATTCGATCCGAAATCTCGTGAACCAATCAAAAACAATTTTTGACCGGACCAAAAATAAAATTTTAAATATTAAAATTAATAAAAATATAATTTTTCCCGCGGGCCACCCGGGACACTCCCGGGTTGGCCCGAACCCGGGGCGCGGGCCGGGGGCAGCCCGGCTGCTCCCTTAGGGCGGCGCCGAGCGCCGCCCCTGGGCAGCGCCGAGCGCTGCCCTGCGCAGCGCCCAGCGCTGCGCTGGGCAGCGCTGGGCGGCGACGGTCGCCGCCTTGGGCGGCGCTGTGCGCCCCCTTTGGGCGGCGCCGTGCGCCGCCCGGGGCAGCAACAATTGCTGCCCCACCGGGCAGCGATCCAATCGCTGCCCGGGTTTTGCCCCGAAATTTTTTTTTTTTTTTTTTATTAAAAATATTTATTTTGTTTCATAAACCGAGACTCAAAAATTTTGTACAATTGATTATTCAATCGATTGATCTGAGCAACCTGGCTTTGATACCACTGTTGGAAAACTGGCGAGTTCCCAGACCAATTACGATTGATACCCGGTGCAGCGGAAGTTTAAAAATTTTTCATGGAACGTTTCCATGGTATGGGTATCAACCGTTCATCGATTGAATTACGTGTGTGTAAAATTTAAATAACAATTAAATAAATTTTACCTCAAATCTCGCAACGAGATTAATGGACACCAACAGAACAATTCTGCTCTTGTTGTCTCTCCCTGGAACCGATGAACGCCTTCAATCAGGTCCACGAACAGAGGTTTAATCCCTCTGATAGATTGCACTAGAAAATCTATCAGAAGTTTTCTGCGAAGAGAATACACGAATTTGATTCGTTATTCCTTACTGCGATTCAAAATCACAGACCGGAATTTCTCAGACAGAGAGGGAAGGGGGCGACGGCCAAGCTTGAGAGAGGGGCTAGGGTTTCGATTTTTTTTTCTCTCAAAATTATGAGCTATCGTGTGTAATTTCTGTACTGAAATAACTTATTTATAATGCAGGCCACTAACACCTTAGGGCCCATTAGTCATAAGCTGGGGCCCGACAAGCAAAGCCCGCTCGTTCAGAAATTAATATAAAATTCATCGTGACTCCGATTGATGAAACGATTTCACCAATGTGCACAGAAACCATTTCTGCACATTTTAAAGTCAAAATAAATTTTCCTGAATCCGAATTCAGTGGTTTCCAAAAATGTCCATCCCTATGTCATTTTAGGAAATCCTACTCCCTTACTCTTATTTAAGAAGTCCAACTCCTTAGTTCATTAAATTTAACTCTTTAAATTTAACTATCTCAACGGGGATTAAAACTCCATTACACTGTGTGACCCTCAATGGTTCAGGGATACAGCTAGCCGTGGGCTCACAACTCCTTGTGACTCGGAACAACACTTTCCGACTTGCCCAACGAATCATGGTAAAGCGCCTAGCAACATCGCCCCATGATTCCCTAGGTATCACTGATAGTGCCTACAAGAACCAGTAGATTTTGGTTAACGTACAGTACGGTCCCTTCATCCATATATCCCGATCGAATCAACAACCATTGGTATATCGAGAGTCGCTCAAGATTCGATAACTATGCAATGCATCTTGAAGATCAAATTAGTGACATCGCATGTGCTACTAAGAAACCATTTCTTAAATCACATCAAGTACTCTGGCCAGAGATTTGTCACACTAATATCTCCTCAGATCGCATAGGATATCCACACTCGCAAGTATGTGGTGAATCCTTGACAACAATGCATTGACTCCTATATGTGTCGTAACTGTACCCAATCTCGACACCTGATGACCCCCTCAGAGTCGGTAAACGAGTCAAAGCACAGTACTAGCATATAGAGTCTCCATGATGTTTCAAGTCGTAAGGACTAATGGTGTACAACCAAAACCGCGGACTTTATCCACTCGATAAGTGATAACCACTTGGAAAGTCCGGATAGGGTAGTTCGACTATTCATCCTATGAATATCCATTTGCATGCTTCGAACATCTCCATGTTCCCTACCAATGAAACGTGGTACTCCGCATCGCAAATGCTAGTCTCAAACTCGAGCGATCCTTATCCTTATTATCGGACGGCTCAATCGACTAGGAACGGTTTTAGAATATACAGTGACTATAAGATGTATTTCATGATAGACATCTCCATGTTCTACCACATCTTACATACACTATAGTATATTCAAGGTCTTTATCAAAACAACAATAGTATATCACAATATAACAATATGAAGTAATATAAAGTCATTGCCATAAAAGTGTAAATAATATTAAACAAAAGATTGTTTATACAAAGAGTCATCAAAGCCCATAGCCACACAGTTGGCTCACTGGGCACCCACTCTTACATCCTTATCCTTATTTTGAACGGCTCAATCGACTAGGAACTTGATTTAGAATATACAGTAATTAATAATATGTGTTTCATGATTGCCATCACATGTACAACCTCATATCTTACTATAGTATATTCAAGGTCTTTATCTATGCAACTTGCATGGGTATACAGATAAAGAAAATGCCAAATAAAAGATTAATTTTATTAAAATAAAGATTGTTATTACACTTGAGTTAATAAAATCCCTGACCAACATTTGGCTTACAGGACATCTACTCTAACAATCTCCCACTTGCCCTAAAGCCAACTACTAATTAGTTTTAATCTCATTGTTTCGCGATGCTTCTCAAACAATGGTCCTGGTAAGGGCTTTGTTAGTGGATCAACAACATTATCTGTAGAGGCAACTCTCTCGATTGATATGTCTCATCTTCTCACAATCTCCCGAATGATGTGGAATTTTCTCAGTATGTGTTTGGATCGCTGATGAGACCTTGGTTCCTTTGCCTGAGCAATGGCACCAGTGTTGTCACAGTACACCGGGACTGGATCAACTCCATTTGAAATAATGCCCAACTCTTGGATAAAATTCCTCATCCAAACTGCCTCTTTGGCTGCAGCAAATGCTGTTATGTATTTGGCCTCAGTGGTGGAATCTGCACTGTGTCTTGCTTGGAAATCTTTCAAGAGACAGCAGCACCATTAAGCATGAATACAAAACCAGAAGTCGATTTCGAATCATCCACGTCACATTGGAAGCTAGAATCAGTATAGCCTTCCAATTTTAATTCTCCACCCCCATAAACCATGAACAAATTCTTAGTCCTTCTCAAGTACTTAAGAATATCTTTCACGGCTTTCCAATGCAATGGACCAGGGTTAGCCTGATATCTGCTTGCAACACTCAGAGCATATGCTATATCAGGACGTGTTGATATCATACCATACACGATACTACCAATTGATGACGCGTAGGGAACATGTGTCATCATCTTTATCTCTTCATCAGTTTTAGGGCACATTGATTTAGATAGAGTAACACCATGACACATTGGTAAGTATCCTCTCTTGGACTCTTCCATAGAGAATATTTTAAGTATGGTATCAATATACGTGACTTGGGTGAGCCCCAGCATCTTCTTTGATCTATCTCTATAGATTTGTATTCCCAATACATAAGATGCTTCACCCATGTCTTTCATGGAGAATTTACTTGCTAACCATACTTTAGTTGATTGCAATAATCCTATATCATTTCCAATGAGGAGGATATCATCAACATAAAGTACTAGGAATGTCACTGCATTCCCACTAACTTTCTTGTACACACATGGTTTCTCAGGATTTTTAACAAAACCAAACTCTTTGATAGTGTTATCAAATCTGAGATTCCAACTCCTAGATGCCTGCTTGAGACCGTAGATCTGTAGTAACCCAGATACCATTTTAAGATAATAATATGTTAAACATGATTAAGGGTTGGTATTTAACCAACTTCGGAGTGTTATTGGACTTCAGAAGTAAAATTTGGGCTTTTTAATTTTGGGCCGGATAGTAAGCTCCGATCCCAGATAGTAAGCTCCGATCCCAGATAGTAAGCTCCGATCCTGGATAGTAAGCTCCGATCCTGGAATGGAAGTTCCGATCCTGGATAGTAAGCTCCGATCCTGGAATGGAAGTTCCGATCCCCAGCTGCCAGAAATGATCGATGACTCAGTCGCGAGTTTTGACAAGTGTCAATCATAGAGCAGATCGGAAGCTCCGATCGTAGATCGGAAGTTCCGATCCTGGCGTGGCAGACATGCACGCAATGAGCTGGATCGGAAGCTCCGATTCTGAAATCGGAAGTTCCGATCCTGGCCGAGAAATTTGGCTATAAATAGGGCCGTTCAGAGTTCATTTTCAAATACGAATTCCCGAGTTTCCTTCTTCAGTTATATAGTGTGAGATATACACTTGAGGGCCCTATCGGTTATAATCGAAGTTCTGGAATAACCAAGTTGTGGTTATAGTCATCCGGGACTAGCGTCTTCAAAGGGCTTACTTCGGACGAAGATATGGTCTGGGAATCGATTTAAGTTTTGGGAGTACTTATTAGCTTAGTTAAGGCTTATAGAACTTGTGTAGTGATACGGTGAACTTTTGAATATAGGCTTGGAACCTAGGATCTACTTTACTTGAACTAGCCTAGAGGTACGTACACATTGACTGAGATTGCCAGCGAGTATACATGTTTATATGTTGCATTTATTTGGCATTATTATATGGCATGATGTATGATTTACCGTTTTCTATACTCATATGTCATGTGCATATACACGTTGAGCCTATTCCTTGTTATACCTGATTATAGAGCCACTCAGCTCTATACTCGATAGTCTGTCACTGAGAGTACCGCGACGGCGGGGGCATTTATGTCTATCTACTCTGGTGTATTAGACGAGTGTGGTTGCACCCAGAGGTTGATCCGTGCGGTGGCAGCACTCATGTGGCGCCGGTTCTGAGCATGACTTTTCAGATGACCCTGTACCAGTCATCATGTTGCATGCATTATATACATATGTTTACTCATGTCTATGTACTGGGCGTTAGCTCTCACGTCCTAGTTGTTATCTTGGACACCCTATTTCATGGGGCAGGTCGCAGGATGGACGGAGCTGGTAGTTCAAAGCAGGACTAGGGAGCAGGAGCCTTGAGGATTTTATTATACAGGATTCGATATAGCTGTATAATGTTTAAGTTTTCGATTTGGTTGTATCACTACAGTATTAAGCCTGGACTATTTACTAAACTGATATGTAATTTATGGTTAAGTTTCCGCACATTTTTACTCTGTTAAGTATATTGCTGTATTAAGTTTAATGCATGCTATTAGTTGCCAGTTAGTAGGTGATTCCATGCAGGGTCACTACATTTTTGGTATCAGAGCATGCATAGATTTTGGGATTAGTACTTGGGATTTAGTTTAGTCTTGAGTAATTCTTGCGCATTTGGAATTTTAATGTGCAATTCTTTTCAGGATATGGCTGACGAGAGTCACGGTAGTGTTGGCCAGGGAGGTGGTCATCATCATCGTCGCCATCATCATCAGGATGATCAACATCGTCCTCATGAGGGTCGACGTCGCTATACTATTAATAAGTTCATGAAGGTAGGACCGAAACCCTTAGTGGGAGGCGAGAATCTTGAACAAGCTAAAAGCTGGATGTCTAAACTTGAGAGCACGTTCCGAGCTTTCGAGTGTACTGAGGAGCAAAAACTGGAAGTTCTAGAATTCGTTCTAGAGGATAGAGCACGTTTTTGGTGGGATGCCAAGATTGCTCAGGCACGTACTGAGAGAGGACAGGTGACTTGGGGGGATTTTTGTAGGGAGTTTCAGAAATTATATTTTCCTCCGGCTGTTCGCCAAGCACGATCTATGAAGTTGCTTACTTTGAGGCAAGGATCAATGACTATTGATCAGTATCAGCAGCGATTTCTTGATCTGCTATCTTTCAGTCCTCATATCAATGCGAGTGATGCGTCGAAGTATGATATCTTTCTGCAAGGCCTGAACCAAGATATCTACGCACAGGTTATCGTCTGTGATGACCCGGTGTCTTATGAGACTTTGGTGAACCGTTGCCATCTTGTGGAGACCAGCAACAGGCGTGGACAGTTGATGATGCCAGCACAGCCTAGTGGATTTGTTGAGCCTCGAGCTCAATCTGTTGTGCCATCTGTACCTACGTCTTCTTCTACTCCTACTACTTCGTCTGGTTCTCGTGGTTCACGAGGTACATTCCGCTTTGGGAAGAAGAAGAAGAAGGAGGAGTTTTGTAGCCACTGTGGTGGGAAGCATCCTGCAGCTTCATGTCGGAGAGCTACTGGGGCTTGTTATATTTGTGGTCAGCAGGGACATCTGCGGAGAGATTGTCCTCAGCGCATGAGTTCTGCTAGTGGATCGGGATCATAGGTTGGATCTCAGGCTTCTACTTTTCGACGTCAGCAGCCAGCACCACAGAGTTCTTCTGGTTTTTGTCCCCAGACTCAAGGGCAGGTGTTTGCTCTGTCTCAGGAGCAGGCTACTGAGGGAAGCGATCGCATGTTGGCAGGTAACTTCTTGTTATGTGGTATTCCTGCACTTGTATTAATTGATACTGGAGCATCGCATTCCTTTATTTCTAGTCGCTTCGTTAAGAGACATAGATTACCTTACGTATCATTAGATATGGATTTAGTTGTATCTACTCCGTTGGAGCAGGAGGTAGTAACAAAGCGTCTAGTGATGGGTTGCCTTCTGGAGTTTGAGGGTAATGTGTTATCGGCTAATTTGATGATATTAGCGATGACAGATTTTGATTGTATTTTGGGAATAGATATGCTGACTTTGTATCATGCTATTGTGGATTGTTATCAGCGTCTGGTACAGTTTCATTCCGTTGAGGGTGATAGCTGGTACTTTTATGGTGAGGGTGCGCGACCTCCGATGCCACTTGTTTCGGCTCTGAAGGCATGTCATGTCTTGGAGTCAGGTGGGGAGGGCTACCTCATCTATGCGGTTGATATGTCTGCGAGTAGTCCGGGTATTGATCAGCTACCGATTGTCAGCGAGTTTCCTGACGTATTCCCTGATGAGATTCCTGGTTTTCCTCCGGTTCGAGAGGTTGAATTTGGTATTGATCTAGTACCAGGAACTACGCCTATATCTCGAGCACCTTATCGTCTGGCACCGTCAGAGATGAGGGAATTGAAACAGCAGTTGCAAGATCTGCTTGATAAGGGATATATTCGTCCGAGTGTTTCTCCGTGGGGAGCACCTGTTTTGTTTGTCAAGAAGAAGGATGGATCGATGCGATTATGTATTGATTACAGGCAGTTGAATCATGTCACCATCAAGCATAAGTATCCTTTGCCGCGGATTGATGATCTGTTCGATCAACTACAGGGTACTTCTGTTTATTCGAAGATAGATCTTAGATCTGGATACCATCAGATGCGGGTACGAGACTCAGATATATCTACGACTGCTTTCAGGACCAGATACGGGCATTATGAGTTTTTGGTGATGCCATTCGGTTTGACAAATGCACCGACAGTCTTTATGAATCTGATGAATCAGATATTTCGAGAATATCTGGATAGATTTGTCATCGTCTTCATTGATGATATTCTTGTCTATTCTCATGACAAGGATGAGCATGCACAACATCTAAGGATTGTTTTACAGACGTTACGAGATAAGCAGCTGTATGCGAAATTGAGCAAGTGTGAATTCTGGCTTGATCGAGTAGTGTTTCTCGGTCATGTGATTTCTAATGAAGGGATATCTGTTGATCCTAGTAAGATAGAGGCAGTGCTGAACTGGTCTCGTCCGACAACGGTTGCTGAGATTCGTAGTTTCTTGGGTCTAGCGGGATATTACCGCCGGTTCATCAAGAATTTTTCACAGTTGGCCAGGCCTTTGACTCAGCTTACTCGGAAAGATGTTACCTTCATTTGGTCCTCGGATTGTGAGGAGTCATTTCACGAGCTACGTAGACATCTTACTACTGCACCTGTGCTAGCTCTACCTTCTGGATCAGGAGGTTATGTTGTTTATACTGATGCCTCTGGTCAGGGGTTGGGATGTGTGTTGACACAGCATGGACATGTTATTGCCTATGCTTCTCGACAGTTGAAGAAGCATGAGAATAACTATCCAGTGCATGATCTCGAGTTAGCCGCCATTGTATTTGCGCTCAAGAATGTTGTTCATTGAGTTTTATGCTCAAGCACAAGAAAGGGAGGAATGAGATTCGTTTGTATACTATTCTATCTGAGCCAGCATTGTATTCTCGGATCAGAGATGCTCAGATATCTGATGTTAAGACTCAGCGATTGGCACGTCTAGCCAATGGAGTTAATACATCTGGATTCCATTTTCAGGCAGATGGTTTATTGTGCCTATCCAATAGAGTGGTTGTACCTAATGTTGTGGAGCTTAGGAATGATATTCTATCTCAAGCTCACAGGAGTCGATTATCAGTTCATCCTGGAAGTATGAAAATGTATAAGGACTTGCAAACTAGATTCTGGTGGAAAGGGATGAAGCGAAGTGTGTATCAATTTGTTTCGAGATGTTTGGTTTGTCAACAGGTCAAGGCTGAACATCAACGACCAGGTGGATTACTGCAGAATCTTGAGATTCCCGAATGGAAGTGGGAGCACGTGACTATGGATTTTGTTACCCACTTGCCTATGACTTCACATCAGTGTGATGCTATCTGGGTTGTCGTTGACCGTTTGACAAAATCAGCACATTTCATTCCTTATAACCGGGAGTATTCTTATGATCGCATGGCACGCTTATATATCCAGGATATTGTGCGATTACATGGGATTCCAGTGAGTATTGTCAGTGATAGAGATCCGCGATTTACTTCACGTTTTTGGGGTAGTTTTCAGCAGGCGTTGGGTACCACTCTGAGTTTGAGCACTGCGTATCATCCGGAGACTGATGGGCAGTCAGAGCGCACTATTCGTACGCTGGAGGATATGCTACGTTCTTCTGTCATGGACTTTGGTTTATCTTGGCAGGATCAGTTACCTTTGATTGAATTTGCCTACAATAACAGTTATCATCATAGTATTGATATGGCACCTTTCGAGGCATTGTATGGTCGACGGTGTCGTACTCCGTTATTCTGGGATGAAGTCGGGGAACGGCAAGTCGAGGGTCCTGAATTGGTGCAGCAGATTGTAGACAAGGTAGATTTGATCAAGCATAGGATCAAAGTTGCTCAAGATAGACAAGCCAGTTATGCGAATATTCTCCGCAGGCCACTTCAGTTTGAGCCTGGTGAATATGTATTTCTGCGAGTATCACCTTTCAGGAAGGTGATGAGATTTGGTGTGAAAGGCAAGTTGTCTCCTCGTTACATTGGGCCTTTCCAGATACTGGAGAAGATCGGAGATGTTGCATATCGTTTGGCTTTACCGCCAAATCTTTCCAGTATACACAATGTTTTTCATGTGTCGTTACTTCGACAGTACATAGCTGATGAATCTCATGTGATTCAGTCTACTGATATTCAGCTAGAGCCAGATCTGTCTTTTGTTGAACGACCAATCCGTATCCTAGACAGGAAAGAGAAAGTTCTTCGGAACAAGACTATACCACTTGTGATGGTACAGTGGCAGCGCCGAGGAGTTGAAGAAGCAACTTGGGAAACTGAGAGTCGTATGCGAGCAGAATATCCTGAGTTGTTTGCTTTGTATTTTTGATTACCATGTAAGATGTAATTACCTTTGTTGTAATAAGACATGGTTTGATGTTTCATATTGTTATCTTGATTTGTATTTAGATGTTATTTCGCGGACGAAATATCTAAAGGTGGGGAGAATGTAGTAACCCAGATACCATTTTAAGATAATAATATGTTAAACATGATTAAGGGTTGGTATTTATCCAACTTCGGAGTGTTATTGGACTTCAGAATTAAAATTTGGGCTTTTTAATTTTGGGCCGGATAGTAAGCTCCGATCCCAGATAGTAAGCTCCGATCCTGGATAGTAAGCTCCGATCGGAATGGAAGCTCCGATCCTGGAACGGAAGTTCCGATCCCCAGCTGCCAGAAATGATCGATGACTCAGTCGCGAGTTTTGACAAGTGTCGATCATAGAGCAGATCGGAAGCTCCGATCGTAGATCGGAAGTTCCGATCCTGGCGTGGCAGACATGCACGCAATGAGTTGGATCGGAAGCTCCGATTCTGAAATCGAAAGTTCCGATCTTGGCCGAGAAATTTGGCTATAAATAGGGCCGTTCAGAGTTCATTTTCAAATACGAATTCCCAAGTTTCCTTCTTCATTTATATAGTGTGAGATATACACTTGAGGGCCCTATCGGTTATAATCGAAGTTCTGGAATAACCAAGTTGTGGTTATAGTCATCCGGGACTAGCGTCTTCAAAGGGCTTACTTCGGACGAAGGTATGGTCCGGGAATCGATTTAAGTTTTGAGAGTACTTATTAGCTTAGTTAAGGCTTATAGAACTTGTGTAGTGATACGGTGAACTTTTGAATATAGGCTTGGAACCTAGGATCTACTTTACTTGAACTAGCCTAGAGGTACGTACACATTGACTGAGATTGCCAGCGAGTATACATGTTTATATGTTGCATTTATTTGGCATTATTATATGGCATGATGTATGATTTACCGTTTTCTATACTCATATGTCATGTGCATATACACGTTGAGCCTATTCCTTGTTATACCTGATTATAGAGCCACTCAGCTCTATACTCGATAGTCTGTCACTGAGAGTACCGCGACGGCGGGGGCATTTATGTCTATCTACTCTGGTGTATTAGACGAGTGTGGTTGCACCCAGAGGTTGATCCGTGCGGTGGCAGCACTCATGTGGCGCCGGTTCTGAGCATGACTTTTCAGATGACCCTGTACCAGTCATCATGTTGCATGCATTATATACATATGTTTACTCATGTCTATGTACTGGGCGTTAGCGCTCACGTCCTAGTTGTTATCTTGGACACCCTATTTCATGGGGCAGGTCGCAGGATGGACGGAGCTGGTAGTTCAAAGCAGGACTAGGGAGCAGGAGCCTTGAGGATTTTATTATACAGGATTCGATATAGCTGTATAATGTTTAAGTTTTCGATTTGGTTGTATCACTACAGTATTAAGCCTGGACTATTTACTAAACTGATATGTAATTTATGGTTAAGTTTCCGCACGTTTTTACTCTGTTAAGTATATTGCTGTATTAAGTTTAATGCATGCTATTAGTTGCCAGTTAGTAGGTGATTCTATGCAGGGTCACTACAAGATCGATCTCTGAAGTTTGCATACCTTATGCTCACTTTCCACTGACGTGAAACCCTCAGGTTGAGACATATAGATTTCTTCTTTAATGTCTCCATTGAGGAATGTTGTTTTCACATCCATCTGCCATATTTCATAGTCATACTATGCAGCTATGACTAGCAATATTCTAATTGACTTGAACATAGCAACTGGTGAAAAGGTTTCCTCATAGTCAACTCCTTGTCTTTGAGTATAGCCTTTTGCCACTAGTCTTGCTTTGAAGGTCAATACCTTTCCATCCGCCCCAAGTTTTCTCTTGTAAATCCATTTGCATCCTATGGGAGCAATTCCCTCAGGTGGATCTACTAAAGTCCATACTTGGTTCGAATACATGGAGTCCATTTCGGACTGCATAGCTTCAAGCCATTTAGATGATTCAGCATCAAATATTGCTTCTTTGAAGTTTCGTGGATCACATCCATCGCTAGGCTCATCATGACCTTGTTCATGAAGAAGCGTATATCTTGTAGGTGGTCTGATTATTCTTTCAGACCTTCTAGGTATGTGTGATTCAACTACTGGCTGTTGGAGATTGGGTTCAACTTCTACAATCGTGGGTGTATCTCGAATTTCTTCGAGTTCTATCATTTTGCTTTTTCTATCTAATAGAAACTCCTTCTCCAAGAAGGTGGCATTTCTAGAAACAAACACATTTGCTTCTTTTGGATGATAGAAATAATATCCAATAGAGTTCTTTGGATATCCCACGAAGTAACACAAAATGGATCTACTATCCAATTTGTCTCCCACTGTCTGCTTCACGTAAGCAGGACATCCCCATATTCTCAGATAAGAATATTTTGGAATCTTTCCCATCCATATCTCATATGGTGTTTTATCCACTGCCTTTGTATGGACATTGTTCAACAACATTGCCGCAGTTTCAAGCGCAAAGCCCCAAAACGATCTAGGCAATTCAGTGAATCCCATCATAGATTGAACCATGTCTGTAACGCCCCACTGTATCAAGACGTGTCTTTTCAGCGTGCTTATGTCCTAACTCACACGCACCCTGGAAAACTTCCCAGGGGTCACCCATCCTATAATTGCCCTAAGTCAAGCACGCTTAACTTTGGAGTTCTTATGTGATGAGCTCCCGAAAAGAAGATGCACCTTCTTGATATGAGTAGTACATATGAAATCTTTTAAACTCTCCTCAACTATGCAGTCCCATACCTACACAGTCTCAGAATCCCTCTCATTCCGGCAGGATCAGTTCATTCATGTCTCCTATCATAGATCGAACCATGTCTGTAACGCCCCACTGTATCAAGACGTGTCTTTTCAGCGTGCTTATGTCCTCACTCACACACACCCTGGAAAACTTCCCAGGGGGTCACCCATCCTATAATTGCCCCAAGTCAAGCAAGCTTAACTTTGGAGTTCTTATGTGATGAGCTCTCGAAAAGAAGATGCACCTTCTTGATATGAGTAGTACATATGAAATCTTTTAAACTCTCCTCAACTATGCAGTCCCATACCTACACAGTCTCAGAATCCCTCTCATTCCGGCAGGATCAGTTCATTCATGTCTTCCTCCGCCTAGAAGCCTATCGGGAGCCGCTCATTGTCCGTGCAACCTCTTGACACCGGCGATCACTCCCCGCCTCCTCAGCCCCGGGCGTCACAATGTCCATCAAAGTTCGATTTCGACGTTCAGAAACACCATTCAATTGTGGCGTTCCTGGTGGAGTCCACTCTGAGAGAATCCCATTGTCTTTAAAATAGTCCAAAAATTCAGTACTCAAGTATTCTCCACCTCGATCAGATCGGAGTGTTTTAATACTTTTACCCAATTGTTTCTCTACTTCAGATCTGAATTCTTTGAACTTTTCAAACGCTTAAGACTTGTATTTCATCAAATACACATACCCATACCTCAAAAAATCATCAGTAAAGGTAATGAAGTAGGACTGCCCATATTTAGTGCTACCATTTAGCGGGCCACATACGTCCATGTGGATCAAATCCAAAAGACCATGTGCACGTTCTATATTTCCATTAAAGGGAGTCTTGGTCATTTTCCCTTTCAGACAAGATTCACAAGTAGGTAGAGAGTTTATATCTGACATGTCGAACATGTCCTCTCCCACTAACTTGTGCATCATTCTTTGAGAAATATGACATAGTCTAGCGTGTCATATATGTGCTGGGTTTTGGCTACTTGAACATGGAAAACTTTTGACAAAAGACAAACTTGGACATGTTGAAAACAAAAATTGCCCGCTGTGTATACATTGGAGGAATCGGTCCAGCACTTGTTCTTCAAGTGTTCGATTACAGTGGAGGTGTGGGATAGGATCCGAGAATGGTTGGGAATGAAGAAACTTATGAGATCGATGCATGCTGTTGGTAGGGCCTACAGGGGAGTATATCGGGGTACCGAAACACTAGCATCTATGAGGGTTTGTGCTCTTGCAACGACGGTATACCAAATATGGAATATGAGAAACAGGGCACAATTGGAGGGTGAGGTGATATATATTGAAGATGCTACGCAGAGGATTAAGCTCTTAGTATTAAGAAGTGTTCCATCGTCTTGCAATATTTTCTTATGAATTTTGAGTTTTAGTGCTGCAGTGTGAATTATATAGTTTTTTTTCCTAGGGATGCCCAGTGTATTTTACTCTTTTACCCCTTTTAATGGAATTTATTTCATTAAAAAAGCTAGATAATCAAGCCGGTAGCTTGGATTAATTGTCACAAAAATTTTCAAAATATTTTTAAATGTGTATTAATTCACCCCTCTCTACACGTATTTTTCGATCCTAATAATGTTTTTTAACTCAAAATTTTCTTTAGATTAATTGAAATTTTCAACTAATTAAAAAAATATTTTTTTAATCATAATTACTATTTATTTGAATATTTTTAAAAACTAGGAAAAAGGCACGTGCGTTGCACGTGAAAAATATATGTGAAAGAAATGTGACAAAACTAAAAAAAAATTCTGAAAGAATCATTCATTAATACCACTAATATCAAAATATATTTGGAAAAAATCATTCATTTATTTAAATCAGCTTTATTTAGAAATAACTATTCAAATAATAATACACATGCCAAGACATTTAACTAATCAATATTTTTCTTTTTTTACATCAATAACATTAAATTCTGCTTCATTTCTTTGATTCAATATCCTTCTTCTTGTTTGAGTAAATGCAGCTATGTTCTCGTCATCTTTGATTTCAATGCTTTCATATCTTGGTTCTTTTGATTCTTTCACATCATCTTGCTTATTCGTAGTTTTCAATAAATATCTCTCTTTTTTTCTTTTGCGTTCCTTGCATCTTTTTTGTGCCTCTTCAATTTTAGATATTTTTGTGTCGAAGAATTTTTACAGCGGCTTTTGGAAGCCTTTCAATACTTTAGACAGGGTCTTTTTCTGTTTATGAATTTTTTGATCCATCTTGAAAAGAAACACATGCTTTCCTTTGATTGTGTTGTCAAGAGCAATGTGTTTTCTTTCATTCAGCTTCTATAGTTATATAATTTCAATGGATAGATCACTAAATAAGTTCAACGGACACTTAAAGAAACATTAAATTGAAACTCGACATTTGGATTTTTGGTTAGAATTATGTATACCTTATTGAGTAATTCAATGTATTCCGTCACAGAACAACCTATAAAATCTAAAGCGACATCTTCAAAAAAAAGTAAGGCTTGCCGAAGTGTCATTATCTTGCACAGTCATTGATAAACGATACCTGTAGCAATTCACTTTTCATCAAAGTATAGACAAATATTTCTAACATCAATACAACATGAGTATGATTTTACCTTGGTATAACCTGAACAGTTTGGTTTGTGCAATTTGCACAACTAATTCCATTTGTTGTTTTAGTGATTGATTTTAGACAATTGACACATGCCTCATACCATGGTTTTGATTGATTTTCAATCTCACGTATAGTTGCCTTAAAACAGTAATACATGTCCTGTAAAAAAAATAAAAATGTCGGTATTTATTTATGGCATAAATTCGCTTTTACATGAACATATTTAATTTATTTGTATTGTATTATACTTATATTATATTTAGAAGCATTTATCTTATGGAAATATATTTTGAAAACGATAAACCAAGCTTTAATATGTTTGTACCAGCTTCAAAGAATCATTCTTATCCGCCAACTGCTTTAGTTTGATTTCCTCTCATTCCTTGATTGTTTTTTCCGCCCATAATATATTTAAATTCTGTTTTTCCACAATAATTTCCAGCCTACGCCAAAAATTTTATGTTAAGTAGCAGAAAATAACTTTTAAGTGAAGAAAAGAACAATGATTTTTTTGTATCATAAGTATATTTTTTCTGCTTCGCTGCATTTTGGGTTCTGTAGCATTCCAGTTGTAAATGTTGACTGCAACTTAGCAAATCCTGGATTATTAAAAGGATGACTCAGATTATTCATGATCACAACACAAGTGAATGATATTAAAAAGTGAATGATATTAATTTCCAGAAGTTTTTCTTCGTTCAGTGCGATATCATCCCATAAGTTTATTGTTATAGTTTGGAGCCAGGAAGAAATAATATTTAGAAATAATAATGTTGAATTAGGTGATTATATTTTACGAACTTACATTGTGTTCATCAGAATTACTTCCCTTCTGTAACCAAAATCGACCTTGTCTTTTTTTGCATAACGCGTAACTTGTCAGACTTTCATTAAAATTCCAATAACATCTGCATAAAATTACGTAACTTGTCTTTAAACAAACTCATCATTTTTCTCATATATTTAAATGAATAATTGCAGCGACATTTACCATGTTCGTTATCAGTGGCTGGATTTGCTTTTATATAAGCAAACTCTTTAAAGTCGAAGTTCAAGCTGTCACATGTCAACTGTGGTTGTGTCTCGCTTATGGTTGTTCCTCTGTGCAGCCGCAATTCAATGTTTTTATTCACATTTGGGTACTTTGTGTCTATTGGTTGGACAATCGGGTTTTCGATGATATAAGTCTTGTTGGACTTCATTTGATCTTCGAATAGTTGGATAATGCTTGAAAATATTATACCATGAATCATTGTACCTTTCAAGCAGAAAACACAAGCAAATTCAATATTTTAAGTTAATAAATAGGCAGAATATGATATTTTTCAGTACATTTTTACATATGATGAATACTCATAAAGATGTTGGTTCTGCTACAGACCGTGTCACATTCGTTTACATATATAAGTGGTTTTTAAATATTTTGTCTCCCTCTCTCGATTAAAAGTAAAATAAAGTTGGTATTTAAATTAATCAAATCATCAAAATGTACAAAACGTGATTGATCCTAATCAATATCAATCATTACGTATAAAGATTCAAAAAAAATTTTAAAAAAATAAATCATAACAAATTAAATTAAAAAGATGTAAAAATTAATAACTTCACGCTAAACAATTAGCAGTTTTTCTGCTATTATTTGAAAACTTACTTCATCATCCATGAATATCATCTTTCGGATTGTTGTTAAACCTTGCATTGTGGAGGTCTGATTTCCTTGTCTAAGAACCAGTACATTAATTCTCACATTTCTCTGATTTGTTTGGAGTGAATTAATGATAGGAACAATAATAAAATTATCTATTTCCATAGTTAAAATAAAACGGTAAGACTTTTTTTTTTTCTTGGAGAGAAACTGGAATAACTTTGGGTGATCTGTTATATTACACACATATATATATAAGGATTGTTTTTGATTATTTTATTGGCAGATTATGAAATGTGAACTAAAATAACACTAGCATTACACTATAGTATAACTAAAATTAAACTAGGTTTACACTATAGTATAACTAAATTTACAATACAATAACAATATAATATAACTAAAATAAAACTAGATTTACACTATAGTATAACTAAAATTACACTATGATTACACTATAATATAACTAAATTTACACTAAAATAACACTATATTATAACTATAATAACACTAGCATTACACTATAGTATAACTAAAATTACACTAGGTTTAAACTATAGTGTAACTAAATTTACACTACAATAACATTATGGTTTAACTAAAATAACACTAGCATTACACTATAGTATAACTAAAATTACACTAGGATTACACTATAGTGTAACTAAATTTACAGTACAATAACACTATAGCATAACTAAAATAACACTAAAATTACACTATATTATAACTAAAATTACACTAAGATTACACTATAGTATAACTAAATTTACACTACAATAAAACTATAGTATAACTAAAATAACACTAGATTTACACTATAGTATAACTAAAATTACACTAGGTTTACACTATAGTGTAACTAAATTTACACTACGATAACACTATAGTATAACTAAAATAACACTAGATTTACACTATAGTATAACTAAAATTACACTAAGATTACACTATAGTATAACTAAATTTACACTATAATAACACTATAGTATAACTAAAATAACACTAGCATTACACTATAGTATAACTAAAATTACAATAGGTTTACACTATAGTGAAACTAAATTTACATTACGATAACACTATAGTATAACTAAAAAAACACTAGATTTACACTATAGTATTACTAAAATTACACTAGGTTACACTATAGTATAACTAAAATTACACTAAGAATACACTATAGTGTAACTAAATTTACACTACAATAACACTATAGTGTAACAAAAATTACATTAGGTTTCACTATATTGTAACTAAATTTACACTATAATAACACTATAGTATAACTAAAATAAAACTAGCATTACACTATAGTATAACTAAAATTACACTAGGATTACATTATAGTGTAACTAAATTTACTCTAGAATAACACTATAGTATAACTAAAATAACACTAGAATTACACTATATTATAACTAAAATTACACTAGGATTACACTATAGTATAACTAAATTTACACTACAATAACACTATAGTATAACTAAAATAACACTATCATTATACTATAGTATAACTAAAATTACACTAGGTTTACACTATAGTGTAACTAAATTTACACTACAATAACATTATAGTATAACTAAAATAACACTAGCATTACAGTATAGTATAACTAAAATTACACTAGGATTACACTATAGTGTAACTAAATTTACACTACAATAACACTATAGTATAACTAAAATAACACTTGTATTACACTATAATATAACTAAAATTACACTAGGATTACACTATAGTGTAACTAAATTTACACTACAATAACACTATAGTATAACTAAAATAACACTAGCATTACACTATAGTATAACTAAAATTACACTAGGATTAAACTATAGTGTAACTAAATTTACATTACGATAACACCATAGTATAACTAAAATAAAACTATATTTACAATATAGTATTACTAAAATTACACTAGGATTACACTATAGTATAACTAAAATTACACTAGGATTACACTATAGTATAACTAAAATTACACTAAGATTATACTATAGTGTAACTAAATTTACACTACAATAACTCTATAGTGTAACTAAAACTACATTAGGTTTACACTATAGTGTAACTAAATTTACACTACAATAACACTATAGTATAACTAAAATAAAACTAGCATTACACTATAGTATAACTAAAATTACACTAGGATTACACTATAGTGTAACTAAATTTACACTACAATAAAACTATAGTATAACTAAAATAACACTAGAATTACACTATAGTATAACTAAAATTACACTAGGATTAAACTATAGTATAACTAAATTTACACTACAATAACACTATAGTATAACTAAAATAACACTAGAATTACACTATAGTATAACTAAAATTACACTAGGATTAAACTATAGTCTAACTAAATTTACACTACAATAACACTATAGTATAACTAAAATAACACTAGCATTACACTATATTATCACTAAAATTACACTAGGTTTACACTATAGTGTAACTAAATTTACACTACAATAACATTATAGTATAACTAAAATAACACTAGCATTACACTATAGTATAACTAAAATTACACTAGGATTACACTATAGTGTAACTAAATTTACACTACAATAACACTATAGTATAACTAAAATAACACTAGAATTACACTATAGTATAACTAAATTTATACTACAATAACACTATAGTATAACTAAAATAACACTAGATTTACACTATAGTATAACTAAAATTACACTAGGTTTACACTATAGTGTAACTAAATTTACACTACGATAACACTATATTATAATTAAAATAACACTAGATTTACACTATAGTTTAACTAAAATTACACTAGGATTACACTATAGTATAACTAAAGTATAACTAAAATAACACTATAGTATAACTAAAATAACATTAGCATTACACTATAGTATAACTAAAATTACAATAGATTTACACTATAACTAAAGTATAACTAAAATAACACTATAGTATAACTAAAATAACACTAGCATTACACTATAGTATAACTAAAATTACAATAGATTTACACTATAGTGTAACTAAATTTAAACTACAATAACACTATAGTATTACTAAAATAACAATAGAATTACACTATAGTATAACTAAAATTACAATAGGATTACACTATAGTATAACTAAATTTAAACTACAATAACACTATAGTATAACTAAAATAACACTAGCATTACACTATAGTATAACTAAAATTACATTATGTTTACACTATAGTGAAATTAAATTTACACTACGATAACACTATAGTATAACTAAAATTACACTAGGATTACACTTTAGTATAACTAAATTTACACTTCAATAACACAATAGTATAACTAAAATAACACTAGCATTACACTATATTATAACTAAAATTACACTAGGTTTACACTATAGTGTAACTAAATTTTCACTACGATAACACAATAGTATAACTAAAATAACACTAGATTTACACTATAGTATTACTAAAATTACACTAGGGTTACACTATAGTATAACTAATATTACACTAGGATTACACTATAGTGTAACTAAATTTACACTACAATAATACTATAGTGTAACTAAAATTACATTGAAATTGCACTATAGTATAAATAAATTTACACACAAATAACACTATAATATAACTAAAATAACGCTATGATTACACTATAGTATAACTAAAATTACACTAGGATTACACTATAGTGTAACTAAATTAACAGTACAATAACTCTCTAGTATAACTAAAATAACACTAACATTACACTATAGTATAACTTAAATTACACTAGGTTTACACTATAGTATAACTAAATTTACACTAAGATAACACTATAGTATAACTAAAATAATACTAGATTTACACTATAGTATTACTAAAATTACACAAGGATTATACTATAGTATAACTAAAATTACACTAGGATTACACTTTAGTGTAACTAAATTTAAACTACAATAACACTATAATATAACTAAAATAACGTTAGGATTACACTATAGTATAACTAAAATTACACTAGGATTACAATATAGTGTAACTAAATTAACACTACAATAACACTATAGTATAACTAAAATAATACTAACATTACACTATAGTATAACTAAAATTACACTAGCATTACACTATAGTGCAACTAAATTTACACTACAATAACACTATAGTATAATTAAAATAACACAAGAATTACACTATAGTATAACTAAAATTACACTAGGATTACACTATAGTATAACTAATATTACACTAGGATTACAATATAGTGTAACTAAATTTACACTACAATAACACTATAGTGTAACTAAAATTACATTGAAATTGCACTATAGTATAACTAAATTTACACACAAATAACACTATAATATAACTAAAATAACGCTAGGATTACACTATAGTATAACTAAAATTACACTAAGATTACACTATAGTGTAACTAAATTAACACTACAATAACTCTCTAGTATAACTAAAATAACACTAACATTACACTATAGTATAACTTAAATTACACTAGGTTTACACTATAGTATAACTAAATTTACACTAAGATAACACTATAGTATAACTAAAATAATACTAGATTTACACTATAGTATTACTAAAATTACACAAGGATTGTACTATAGTATAATTAAAATTACACTAGGATTACACTTTAGTGTAACTAAATTTAAACTACAATAGCGCTATAATATAACTAAAATAACGTTAGGATTACACTATAGTATAACTAAAATTACACTAGGATTACAATATAGTGTAACTAAATTAACACTACAATAACACTATAGTATAACTAAAATAATACTAACATTACACTATAGTATAACTAAAATTACACTAGCATTACACTATAGTGCAACTAAATTTACACTACAATAACACTATAGTATAATTAAAATAACACAAGAATTACACTATAGTATAACTAAAATTACACTAGGATTACACTATAACTAAATTAACACTACAATAACACTATAGTATAACTAAAATAACACTAGCATTACACTATAGTATAACTAAAATAACACTAGAATTATACTATAGTATAACTAAAATTACACTAGGATTACACTATAATGTAACTAAATTTACAATATAATAACACTATAATGTAACTAAAATTATATTAGGATTACACTATAGTGTAACTAAATTTACACTACAATAACACTATAGTATAACTAAAATAACACTAGCATTACACTATAGTATAACTAAAATTACACTAGAATTACACTATAGTATAACTGAATAGTGGGTGCCCGGTGAGCCAACTTGTGGCTAAGGGCTTTTATGACTCTATGTATGAACAATCTTTTGTTTAATATAATTTACACTTTTATAATGACATTTACTTTATCTTTTATCATATTATTATGTTGTGACATACTATAAGATGTTTATATGAACACCTTGAATATACTATAGTGTATGTAAGATGTGGTAGCACATGGGGATGGCTATCATGAAACACATCTTATAGTCACTGTATATTCTAAACAGTTCCTAGTCGATTGAGCCGTCTGTTAATAAGGATAAGGATCGCTCGAGATTAAGACTAGCATTTGCGATGCCGAGTACCACGTTTCATTGGTATGGAACATATAGATGTTCGAAGCATGCAAATGGATATTCATATGATGAATGATCGAACTACCTTATTCGAACTTTCCAAGTGGTTATCACTTATCGAGTGGATAAAGTCCGCGGTTTTGGTTGTACACCATTAGTCCTTACTACTTGAAACATCATTGAGACTCTATATGCTAGTACTATACTTTGACTCGTTTACCGACTCTATTGGGGTCATCAAGTGTCTGGATTGGGTACAGTTATGACACATATAGGAGTCGATGCTTTGTTGTCAAGGATTCACCACATACTTGCAAGTGTGGATATCCTATGCGATATGAGGAGATATTAGTGTGATGAATCTCTGGCCAGAGTACATGATGTGTTTTAGGTTACTTGGTGTTCCTAGTAACACATGCGATGTCACTATTTGATCTTCAAGATGCATTGCATAGTTATCGAATCTCGAACGACTCTCGATTTACCAATGGTTGTTGATTCGATCAGGATATATGGATGAAGGGACCGTACTGTACTCTAACCAAAATCTATTGGTTCTTGCAGGCACTATCAGTGATACCTAGGGAATCATGGGGCGATGTTGCTAGGCGCTCTTACCATGATTCGATGGGCAAGTCGAAAATTGTTGTTCCGAGTCACAAGGAGTTGTGAGCCCACAGCTAGCTGTATCCCTGAACCATTGAGGGTCACACAAGTAATGGATTTCTAATCCCCGTTGAGATAATTAAATTTAAAGAGTTAAATTTAGTGAATAAAGAAGTGGGACTTCTTATTTAAGAGTAGAGGGAGTAAGATTTCCTAAAATGACATAGTGATGGACATTTTTGGAAATCACTGAATTCGGATTCAGAAAATTTATCTTGACTTTAAAAGATGCAGAAATGGTTTCTGTGCACATTGGTGAAATTGGATTATCAATCTGAGTCACGATGAATTTTATATTAATTTATAAACATGCGGGCTTTTCTTGTCAGGCTTGAACTTATGACTAATGGGCCCTAAGCTGTTAGCAGCCCACATTATAAATAAATTATTGCAGTGCAGAAATTAGACAACACAGGTCAAAAAATTTCGAAACCCTAGAGAGTATTCTCTCAAGTGATTCGGCCGACCCCTTCCCCCTCTCTCACAGTGTTCGAAAATTCAGTCTGTGAATTTTTGAATTTGCAGACTGATTTAACAGATCATATCTGTTCAATCTCATCGTAAAAACTTCTGATAGAATTTCTAGTGCAGTCTATCAGAGGGATTAAATTTCTGTTCGTGGACCTGATTGAAGAATTGTTCGTTCATCAGTTCCTGGGATATACAACAAGAGCAGATTAATCTGTTGGTGTCCATAATCTCGCTTCGAGATTTTAAGGTAAAATTTACATTGTTTAAATTTTATGTTATCAATTTTAATCGTAGGAATTTGATACCCATATGGAATCGTTCCATATAAAATTTTAAAACTTCCGCTGCAACGGGTATCACTTTCTTTTTCGATCCGAAGAACGACTGTGTTCCAACAGTGGTATCAGAGCCAGGATGTTCTCGGATTTTACGATTAAAATATTGTTCAATTGTACAAGCCTCGATTTTTCAGAAAAATAAAACAAATTTTTTTTTTTTTTTTTTAGTTTCCGGGGGGCTGCCACCTGCCCTGCGCGCAGCTGGGCCGCTCAGCGAAGGGCTGGGCCCCCGGCCCGATTGTTGGGGACTGCCCGGGATCGTCCCGGGCAGCCCAGAAAAATTAAAATTTTATTTTTTTGAAATTTTGAATTTCAGCCCGTTAATTGTTATCGGGCCCAGTTTTTGGCCCTATTGAAAATTTTTTCAGTTGGTCCACGAGGCAATGGGTCAAAATTGTTTGAGCCCAAAATTTTTAAGAAAATTAATTTTTGGATAAATTTTGAATTTTGGAAATTTATAAATTTAATCCAATAAATTAAATTTTTAATTATTAATTTTGGTACAATTGATAATAAAATATGATTTTATGTATAAAATTGAATTTTATATGTAAAATATGATTTTATGGATAAACTAGATAAAATATGATTTTATATATAAAATAATATTTTATGTATGAAATATGATTTTATCTATTTAAATTTTATTGCCATTGCATGTTATCCAATGAATTAATTTGGAATTAAAATTATTGGATAAGGATGATCGATTGCCATGACCAATATTATAGGTGTATGTTATGTTGTTTACATTTGGTTTTATTATTGTTGTTGTGTTTTATTAATGGGCCTGGTTTATGGCCCAATATGAATTATCATATGTAATAAAAGTGGGCCTGGTTTATGGCTCGTTCTCACCCCTTAAATATGTATCCCCTGCTTGTCATCGAAATTTATTGTAAATTTTAGACTTAGTGGGAGATGAAGATTTGAAGACAAAGGTGGGCCCAGCAGACAATAAAGATCGAAGAAATGTAAATTGGAAGCTCAATGTAATAGGATTGCATTGCATACTTGCATATTACCTAGTATTGGACTTAGACTCGTGATTGGCAACCACGGGTCGATTAGTAATGGAATCGATCATCCTAAAATAATATATGATATTATTGTTGTATGCATGTTTAGACTAAATTGTATGAATCCCGCAAGCATACAAATTTTAAATGATGAGACAAATTTTCAAAATAAAAAATCCCTCATTTTAAATATGATTTAAAATTGATATCAAGATAAATAAAGGAAATTTAAATATTGTTTAAATGTTCCTACCTTCCATCAACGATCAATGTATGAGATGCTACCCGCGGATATGGTCCGGCTCATAATATTGGGAGGGACCCGTTCGTCGGAAAGCTGTACATTGGATCGACACATGTTGTAAGTTGGGTGGAACTCCCATGGGATCGGCTCATATTATTGGGGGATCCACATGGCGACCGTCCATCACAACTTAATATTGATGGGTCATCTTGACGTGTCACAATAAACGGCGTCATATTATTGGGCCCTTATTGGACATGAGGTAAAAACATGGAGGTTGCTTTGGAAGCAATTGGGCTCTACCATTTGAAAATTATGGTTGGCTGATATTATTCGGGACTATAGTTTGTCAATTGGACTCCATGTTCCCACTAAAAAAAATGTTTCTCGTTTTCACTAGAGGGTAGTGAATCGTTAAAATAGTGGGAGTGAGAATCATAAAATAAATTTTGCCTTATTTTATGTCTTAGTAAATTAATTAAACAATCACTGATTATTGTCTGTTTCTTTTCAGTATTTCATTAAGATGAATTCGCGCAATCCACTATTCTCTATTCTCGAACAAAACAAACTGACTGGCGCAAACTATACGGAATGGTTCCGTAAGTTGAAGATTGTCTTGACCTCGGAGAAGATGTTCTACGTGTTAGAAAAATCTCCTCCGAAGGAAGCACCAGCTGATATAAGTCCGAAAGAGTTGGCCAAACTTGATAAATGGTGGGACCATGATATCAAGGCCAAATGCTATATGCAAGCTTCGATGTCTGATGAACTCCAGAGGCGATTTGAGGATACCGTGAATGCTGCTGACATTCACGCACAACTCAAGGAACTTTTTGGGGCTCAATCGAGAGCTGAAAGGTTCGCTACTGTAAAAGAGTTAATGACGTGTCGCATGCGTGAAGGGACTTCGGTCCGTGATCATGGGGTACGCGTGATTTGGCTCATTCAGAAGTTGGTAACACTTGAATTGGTATTGGAGCATGAACTCAATGTGGACTTATTACTTCTCTCTCTTCCTTTATCGTTTGACGGTTTTGTGGTGAATTTCAATATGAACAAGATAGAGGCCTTCCTTGAAGAGATGGTCAATATGCTTGTAACTTATGAAGCCACTTTAAAGAAGGATAAACCGGTACTCTTGGTTGGCTCCTCTTCTAACTCTAAGAAGGGGCCAAGTGGAAAGGGTAAGAAACATTCTGTCCCACCAAAGAAAACAGTACCGAAGAAGAAGGTCAAGACAAAGGCTTCTAACGGGAACAAAGATGATGATACTTGCCATTACTGCAAGAAACCCGGTCATTGGAAACGTAACTTCAAGGAATATCTCGAGCAGTTGCGAACTGCAAAGGGTATGTTTTACATTGAAATAAATGTTTCACTTAATACTACTTCTTGGGTATTGGATACCGGATGTGGTTTCACATTTGCAATAATTTGCAGGTGATGACAAGAAGTCGTAAGCTTAGGATGAGTGAGACCCAGCTGAGGCTCGGAAATGGTTCTAGAGTTGAAGCCAAAGCTGTGGGAGACGTTTATTTAATTTTGCAGAACGATTTTAAGTTACTTTTGAAAGATGTTTTATTTGTTCCAGATTTGGTTAAAAACATTATTTCTATTTTTATGCTTGATAGAAATGGTTTTTCTTGCAATTTTGTGAATGTGATTTGCAATATTTACAAGAATGAATGTTTGATTAGAAATGGACAACTTGAAAATGATCTATATAACTTAAAATTAAAAGACGTTCCAATAAATTATGTTGATAAACCGGTAACAACGAACAAAAGGAAAATCGATAGTCAAAACCCGACAAACCTTTGGCATGCTAGGCTAGGTCATATTTCCTCAAGGAGGATGAACAAGCTAGTGGGAGAGGGCATGTTTGATATGTCTGATATTAACTCTCTACCTACTTGTGAGTCCTGCCTCAAAGGAAAAATGACTAAATCTCCTTTTAAAGGGAAGCCAGAGCGTAGTCAAAATCTATTGGATTTGATCCATACAGATGTTTGTGGACCGTATAGTATTGGTACTAAATTTGGTCACACCTACTTCATTACCTTTACTGATGATTATTCTAGGTATGGGTATTTATATTTAATGTAATATAAGTCTGAATCATTTGAAAAATTCAAAGAATTCAAGGCTGAAGTAGAAAACAAACAAGGTAGAAGTATTAAAGCGCTTTGATCGGATCGAGGTGGAGAATACTTAAGTACCGAGTTCTTGGATTATCTAAAAGAGAATGGGATTCTCTCTCAGTGGACTCCTCCTATGACACCTCAGCTGAATGGTGTTTCGGAGCGTCGCAATCGAACCTTGTTGGACATGGTTCGATCTATGATGAGCTTCACTGAGCTCCCACCTTCGTTTTGGGGCTATTCTCTTGAAACGGCGGTATTTTTGTTGAACAACGTCCACACTAAAGCAGTGGACAAAACACCATACGAGTTATGGAATGGCAAAGCTCCTAAGTATTCGTACTTGAGGATTTGGGGATGTCCTGCTTACATGAAGCAGACAGTGGGAGATAAGTTGGATAGTCGATCCACCTTATGTTATTTTGTAGGGTATCCGAAGAATTAAATCGGATATTATTTCTATCATCCTAATGAAACAAAAGTGTTTGTTTCAAGGAATGCCACCTTCTTGGAGAAGGAGTTCTTATTGGATAAGAAATGCAAGATGATGGAACTCGAAGAAATTCGAGAAGAACCCGAGATACAAAATAATGATCCTACACCTCAAGAATCATCACAGGACATGCCTATTACTAGAAGATCCGAGAGGATTTCTAGGCCTCCTATTAGATATGGTCTTCTTCTTGAAGGGGATCAAAGTGAACCCGACATTGGATGTGATCCGAGAAACTTCAAGGAAGCAATTTCTGATGCTGATTCAAACTTATGGCTTGAAGCTATGCAGTCGGAAATAGACTCGATGCATGCAAAACAAGTTTGGTCTTTAGTAGATCCTCCCGATGGAATAGTTCCAATAGGGTGTAAATGGATCTACAAGAGAAAGCTTGGGCCTGATCGTAAGGTACTGACCTACAAGGCACAATTGGTTGCAAAAGGTTACACTCAAAGACAAGGTGTTGACTATGATGAAACTTTTTCACCAGTCGCAATGTTCAAGTCCATAAGAATCCTTATTGCCATAGCAGCATGGTATGACTATGAGATATGACAAATGGATGTGAAGACTGCATTTCTTAATGAAAATATTAAGGAAGAAATCTATATGATGCAGCCCGAGGGATTCACATCCATGGGAAGCGAGCATAAGGTATGCAAGCTTTAGAGATCAATTTATGGTCTCAAACAAGCATCAAGAAGTTGGAACCAGAAATTTGATGAAACAATAAAGGACTTTGGTTTCATCAAAAACCCGGAGGAACCGCGCGTGTACAAGAAAGTAGTTAAGGATGCGGTGACGTTCTTAGTGCTTTATGTTGATGACATCCTACTCATTGGGAATGACGTAGGGATGTTGCAGTCAACAAAGATATGGTTATCAGATAGATTCTCGATGAAGGATTTGGGTGAGGCATCCTATATTCTAGGGATACAGATCTATAGAGATAGATCTAAGAGAATGATAGGACTCACTCAAGCAACCTACATCGACACCATATTGAAAAGGTTTTCTATGGATGAGTCCAAGAGAGGACATCTACCTATGTGTCATGGAGTTTCTCTATCCAAGTCTATGTGTCCCAAGACTGACGAAGAGATAGAGAAAGTGACACACATACCATATGCGTCAGCCATAGGTAGTATTATGTATGGGATGATATCTACCAGACCGGATGTAGCCTTTGCTCTGAGTGTCACGAGCAGATATCAGGCCAACCCCAGTCAAATGCATTGGAAAGCCGTGAAGGACATTCTTAAGTACTTGAGAAGAACTAAGAATGTATTCATCGTTTATGGAGGAAGAGATCTGAAATTGGAAGGCTATACCGACTCTAGCTTCCAAAGTGACGTGGATGACTCGAAGTCAACCTCTGGATTTGTGTTCATGCTCAATGGCGGTGCTGTCTCTTGTAAGAGTTTCAAGCAGGACACCACAACGGATTCTACCACTGAGGCAGAATACATTGCGGCATCAGCTGCTGCTAAATAGGCCATTTGGATGAGGAATTTTGTCCAAGAGTTGGGCGTTATTCCTGAAGCTGTTGGTCCAGTCCCGGTGTACTGTGACAACACGGGTGCCGTTGCTCAGGCAAAGGAACCAAGGTCTCATCAAAGATCCAAACACGTACTGAGGAAATACCACATCATCCGGGAGATCGTGGAAAGAAGAGACATCACTGTCGAGAGAGTGACCTCTGCAGACAATATCGCTGATCCACTTACTAAGCCCTTGCCAGGACCATTATTTGACAAACATCGCGAAACAATGGGATTACGTAGTATGACTAGTTGGCTTTAGGGCAAGTGGGAGATTGAAAGAGTGGGTGCCCGGTGAGCCAACTTGTGGCTAAGGGATTTTATGATTCTATGTATGAACAATCTTTTGTTTAATATAATTTAAACTTTTATAATGACATTTACTTTATCTTTTATCATATTATTATGTTGTGACATACTATAAGATGTTTAGATGAAGACCTTGAATATACTATAGCGTATGTAAGATGTGGTAGCACATGGGAATGGCTATCATGAAACACATCTTATAGTCACTGTATATTCTAAACAGTTCCTAGTCGATTGAGCCGTCCGTTAATAAGGATAAGGATCGCTTGAGATTGAGACTAGCATTTGCGATGCCGAGTACCACGTTTCATTGGTATGGAACATATAGATGTTCGAAGCATGCAAATGGATATTCATATGATGAATGATCGAACTATCCTATTCGGACTTTCCAAGTGGTTATCACTTATCGAGTGGATAAAGTCCGCGGTTTTGGTTGTACACCATTAGTCCTTACTACTTGAAACATCATTGAGACTCTATATGCTAGTACTGTACTTTGACTCGTTTATCGACTCTATTGGGGTCATCAGGTGTCGGGATTGGGTACAGTTACGACACATATAGGAGTCGATGCTTTGTTGTCAAGGATTCACCACATACTTGCAAGTGTGGATATCCTATGCGATATGAGGAGATATTAGTGTGACGAATCTCTGGACAGAGTACATGATGTGTTTTAGGTTACTTGGTGTTCCTAGTAACACATGCGATGTCACTATTTGATCTTCAAGATGCATTGCATAGTTATCGAATCTCGAACGACTCTCGATTTACCAATGGTTGTTGATTCGATCGGGATATATGGATGAAGGGACCGTACTGTACGCTAACCAAAATCTATTGGTTCTTGCAGGCACTATCAGTGATACCTAGGGAATCATGGGGCGATGTTGCTAGGCGCTCTTACCATGATTCGATGAGCAAGTCGGAAATTGTTGTTCCGAGTCACAAGGAGTTGTGAGCCCACGGCTAGCTGTATCCCTGAACCATTGAGGGTCACACAAGTAATGGATTTCTAATCCCCATTGAGATAATTAAATTTAAAGAGTTAAATTTAGTAAATAAAGAAGTGAGACTTCTTATTTAAGAGTAGAGAGAGTAAGATTTCCTAAAATGACATAGTGATGGACATTTTTGGAAATCACTGAATTCGGATTCAGAAAATTTATCTTGACTTTAAAAGATGCAGAAATGGTTTCTGTGCACAATGGTGAAATTGGTTTATCAATCTGAGTCACGATAAATTTTATATTAATTTCTAAACATGCGGGCTTTTTTTGTCAGGCTTGAACTTATGACTAATGGGCCCTAAGCTGTTAGCAGCCCACATTATAAATAAGTTATTGCAGTGCAGAAATTAGAAAACACAGGTCAAAAAATTTCGAAACCCTAGAGAGTATTCTCTCAAGTGATTCGGCCGACCCCCTCCCCCTCTCTCACAGTGTTCGAAAATTCAGTCTGTGAATTTTTGAATTTGCAGACTGATTTAACAGATCATATATGTTCTATCTCATCGTAGAAACTTCTGATAGAATTTCTAGTGCAGTCTATCAGAGGGATTAAATTTCTGTTCGTGGACCTGATTGAAGAATTGTTCGTTTATCAGTTCCTGGGATATACAACAAGAGCAGATTAATCTGTTGGTGTATATAATCTTGCTTCGAGATTTTAAGGTAAAATTTACATTGTTTAAATTTTATGTTATCAATTTTAATCGTAGGAATTTGATACCTATATGGAATCGTTCCATATAAAATTTTAAAACTTCCGCTGCAACGGGTATCACTTTTTTTTTCGATCTGGAGAACGACTGTGTTCCAACAATAACTAAATTTACATTACAATAACACTATAGTATAACTAAAATTACACTAGGATTACACTATAATATAACTAAAATTACACTAGAATTACACTATAGTATAACTAAAATTACACTAGGTTTACACTATAGTGTAACTAAATTTACACTACGATAACACTATATTATAACTAAAATAACACTAGATTTACACTATAGTTTAACTAAAATTACACTAGGATTACACTATAGTATAACTATAGTATAACTAAAATAACACTATAGTATAACTAAAATAACACTAGCATTACACTATAGTATAACTAAAATAACACTAGCATTACACTATAGTATAACTAAAATTACTCTAGATTTACACTATAGTGTAACTAAATTTACACAACACTATAGTGTAACTAAATTTACACTACAATAACACTATAGTATAACTAAAATAACACTAGAATTACACTATAGTATGTGACGACCCGGTTCTTAATCTCAATTAATACAACAACATTCAATAGTCAAGGCTAAGTATCAAAATCCTAAACCAAACAAAGAATTTTTTTTTTTTTATAAATGACCTGCGCGCGCGAGGGGCGAACGCAGTTCAATGGGGCAGAGCCCCCTTGGGCTTGGCCCGCGCGCGCGCGAGCAAGGGCTCGCCCGTGCGCAGGCCAAACGGCCAGAAACTTCCTGCACACACACAGCTGCTGTCAAGGATATTCAAGATCCATTATATCAGCTCTACTATGGGTAATAACCATCAAGCAAGTTCCAAGAGGTATTAACAAGGCAATAACATAAAATACAACATGCCATTGCAAAGGAAATACATCAAGATCAAGTGTTATACAAACAAAGATAGTATCCCTTCTAGATACAAGTTCAAGTCTCAAAACTAAACAACTCCAACTCTAACATAGGATCAACTTATATTGTAAAGTAGACAAGATTCAAGTCTAACAACTATACAACATAACTCTTGATCTTATCAAACAAGTGACAGCAACTCAACATCTATACCGGATCATCACGCTAATCCTCATTCTCTGTTCTTCAAGTTTGCTTCTGCCCTGTTCCACTCACGCCTATTGCCATGACACATACAACACAACAATAGCCGGATAACCCCGGTGAGAAACATATTTTCCCAGTAAAAGCAACTAACATGCATATCAAATTATATATATCAAAATCATGATATAAAATAAAATACAATGCATGCTTTAAAACAGGGTTTGCTAAAGAATTCTAACATTTCATCGGTTGGGATCCCGAGAAGAAGATATCGTAACTAAACCACCAACTCTCCCGATCGAGGTGGGGCTACTTATCTTGCTTCTCTAGACTTTGAAGCCACTATATATGCAATTCAGACGCTAGGCTAAGTCAACCACCCAGGCCATACATATATAATCCCTTAAATCGTCTAATTGAACGTTTCCGTTCATTTCAAAATCAAGGAATTGGTTTCTCAATATGAATGCAACATATAACATCAATTAGCATCCATTAATATCATAAACTCATTCCACAAGTCATACAAAATCAAGTAATAAATTAAGTATGTGATTTAGGGAACTCGATACAAACCATCTCGATTTTTAATCCCATTCAAATAGTAGTCCACTTTTACCTTTCAAATGTGATGTTTAAGGTGTCTTCTAGCTGTTCAAATCTTGTTCTTTCTTCTATCGATTTCGAAGTCGGACTTCTCGAATTGACGTCCCCTATTTATGAACTGAAATCACAGCATATTTACCAAGGAAACATCAGCTTTAACTCATTTCAATGGCAGCTCAAACATAAGCAAGCAAAACAGCTTCAATTTACAAGTTTTACGGCGTAACGGTATAATTCGGCATCCCGAAACTCAACTAAATCAATTCTATAACCATATACATCATATATCAGATGTATATAACTCAAAACCAGCATATCAGATGTTAAGCATTTCGAATTAAGTGCTGGAAATTCATACAAAACTGATACAACAACCGTCTTCAACCCGACTTTAATAGAACACAACATAGAAGTTCAACAACACTAATTCATACACAAATATGATCTCTGCCATTTTCGAATTCCCAAACCATGAAGAATCAAAAGAAAACTTACATCAATTCAAAGGCCTCATCGCAAGGATTCCAAAACACTTTTCGAAATCGAATTTGGATAACCAGAACTCAAGATATTGCAATTTGAAGATAAAGAATGAAACTCGGGTTCCTTTCCTTTGCACTCTCGGTTTCTTCCTCTCAATTTCTGATGAAATGTTGTACCAAACACGTGAATACCTTTCAGAATAACAAGTGTCCCACTAAATATAAGAATTTTGCACTTTGGCCCCTCAAGTCTTCACTAATTGCAATTTGGTCCTCAATTTTTCATTTCATTCAATTTCAATCCTAAATAATTTAAGAATATTAGAATTTAACTTAAAACTCCAAATATTCCCAAATTAAATATTCTCGGATTAAAATTGAATAATTTCGGGCGTTACATAGTATAACTAAAATTACACTAGGATTACACTATAGTATAACTAAATTTATACTACAATAACACTATAGTATAAGTAAAATAACACTAGCATTACACTATAGTATAACTAAAATTACACTATGTTTACACTATAGTGAAATTAAATTTACACTACGATAACACTATAGTATAACTAAAATTACACTAGGATTACACTTTAGTATAACTAAATTTACATTTCAATAACACTATAGTATAACTAAAATAACACTAGCATTACACTATAGTATAACTAAAATTATACTAGGTTTACACTATAGTGTAACTAAATTTTCACTACGATAACACAATAGTATAACTAAAATAACACTAGATTTACACTATAGTATTACTAAAATTACACTAGAATTACACTATAGTATAACTAAAATTACACTAGGATTACACTATAGTGTAACTAAATTTACACTACAATAACACTATAGTGTAACTAAAATTACATTAGAATTGCACTATAGTATAACTAAATTTACACACAAATAACACTATAATATAACTAAAATAACGCTAGGATTACACTATAGTATAACTAAAATTACACTAGGATTACACTATAGTGTAACTAAATTAATACTACAATAACACTATAGTATAACTAAAATAACACTAGCATTACACTATAGTATAACTTAAATTACACTAGATTTACACTATAGTGTAACTAAATTTACACTACGAAAACACTGTAGTATAACTAAAATAACACTAGATTTACATTATAGTATTACTAAAATTATACAAGGATTACACTATAGTATAACTAAAATTACACTAGGATTACACTATAGTGTAACTAAATTTACACTACAATAACACTATAATATAACTAAAATAACGTTAGGATTACACTATAGTATAACTAAAATTACACTAGGATTACAATATAGTGTAACTAAATTAACACTACAATAACACTATAGTTCAACTAAAATAACACTAACATTACACTATATTATAACTAAAATTACACTAGCATTACACTATAGTGAAACTAAATTTACACTACAATAACACTATAGTATAACTAAAATAACACTAGAATTACACTATAGTATAACTAAAATTACACTAGGATTACACTATAGTATAACTAAAATTACACTAGGATTACACTATAGTATAACTAAAATTACATTAGGATTACACTATAGTGTAACTAAATTAACACTACAATAACAATATAGTATAACTAAAATAACACTAGCATTACACTATAGTATAACTAAAATAACACTAGAATTATACTATAGTATAACTAAAATAACACTAACATTACACTATAGTATAACTAAAATTACACTAGGATTAAACTATAATATAACTAAATTTACAATACAATAACACTATAATGTAACTAAAATTACATTAGGATTACAATATTGTAACGCCCGGAATTATTTAATTTTAATCCGAGAATATTTAATTTGAGAATATTTGGAGTTTCGATTTAAATTCTAATATTCTTAAATTAATTATGATTGAAATTGAATGAAAGTAATGGTTGAGGATCAAATTGCAATTATTGAAGATTTGAGGGGCCAAAGTGCAAATATTGGAAAATTGTTTGGACACTTGTGATTCTGATAAGCAATCACGTGTAGGACATCAAATTTCATCAGAAATTCAGAGGAGAACCGAGAGAGAAGAACAAAGAACCTCAAGTTTCTTCTTCATCTTTAAATGCCAATATCTTGAGTTTCTGTTATCAGAATTTGATTCCGAAAAGTTGGACTCCTTGCAACGAGACCTTCGAATTGATGTAAGTTTTATTTTAGTTCATCATGATTTGAGAATTCGAAAATGGCAGAGATCAGATTTGTTTTTGAATTATGGTTGATGAGCTTGTATTATTTGTTATGTTGAAGTCGGGCTGAAGAATGGATATCGATTATGTTCCTCTAATTCCAGATGATTATTCAATAGTATACCTGCTGATATGTGGAGGAATTATTGCTGGTTTTTGGTGGATATGAGATATATATGATTGTTAGAATTGTTGTAATTGAGTTTCGGTTGCCGACGTTACGCCGTTACGCGCCGGACTTGTGGTTATGAACTGTTTTGCTATTGTATCTTGGACTAAGATGTTGCTGAGTTGTAACTGATATTTACTTGGTTTATACGCTGTGATTTCAGTTGATAAACAGTGGACATCAACTCGAGAATCTTGATTGTGAAACCGTTAGAAGAAAGAACAAGGTTTGGAGCTTATTTTGTGATTAGATTTGGATTGATTTGGATTGAACTTGAGGGCAGCTTTTGATAGAGTTTTGGTTCTATTAATGTTCAGATTTGGATAGCCTCAAAGACACCTTGAAACCTCACAATCGAAAGGTAAAAGTGGACTATTACTTGAATGGGATTATAACTCGAGATGGTTTGTATCGAGTTCCCTAAATCACATACTTATTTGCTTATTTGCTTTTATGTGCTCTTATATGAATTCTTGAACAAGGCTATGATGTGAATGAATGCTATATCAATGTTATGTTATGACGACCCGGTTCTTAATATCTCAAATCACAAAATTAATCCAAGATCATGAATTAAAAATAAGCAATCAACAAGCATCTGAAGCTGGAAAGATTTTTTTTATTTTTTTTATTTTTAGAGGGGGGTGCGCTCGGGCGGCTCTTTTCAGCCGCTCGAGCGCCCACCCTCGGGTGTGAGCACCAAAGGGGTGCGCTCGGGCTGCTGTTTTCTGCAGCTCGGGTGCTGCCCTGGGCAGATTCTTGCCCAAGAATTGCAGCTCATTCTTGTTCTGAAAATTGCTTCCCAACTTGATTCTTTGATACAAAAACATGCACAAAATAAAGATCAAGTTCTAGACATGTTGAATCAAGTTCAAAAACACATCACCATATTCTAAGAAACATTAACAAGGCAATAACATATACATTAACATCTCAATACCAAAGTAACACATCTAGTTCCAATGTGATTACAAGATCAAGTATAATTCCATATTCAAGTAGTAAACACTCTAGACATAAACTCAAGTCTATCAAGTGTACAATTTCAACTCTAACATAGGATCAACTTAAAATGTAAAGTAGACAAGATTCAAGTCTACTAACTATACAACATAGCTCTTGATCTTATCAAACAAGTGACAGCAACTCAACATCTATACCGGATCATCACGCTAATCCCTCATTCTCTGTTCCTCAAGCTCGCTTCTGCCCTGTTCCACTCCCGCCTATTTCCATGACACATACAACACAACAATAGCCGGATAACTCCGGTGAGAAACATATTTCCCAGTAAAAGCAACTATGTAACGCCCCGTTTTTATCTTAAATGAGTTTATTTGAGTTAATCAGAGATTATAGAGTTCTCGAGCCGATTTGATTTTGATCAGGGTCCTTTTTGCAAATTTTGGAAATTTCAGGGACTAAAATGCAAATATTGATTTTTATATATTATCTACACATAGATTTTAATTGGAGAAGCCTTCATCTTCCTCTCCAAAACCGTGAGCCTCCATTGAAATGCCTCTTTTGAGTTTTGAGCTTTCAGATTTCCTTCCGAGCTCGATCCGGCCGTTGGAATTTATTTCTGAAGGCAGTTTAGCGATCACTGCAGCGAGAGCTCCGTTATATCGTAAGTTTTTCTACGATCAGATACATTCTAGTTTTTTGATGTTGTTAGAATCATTCTAGATTCGAGTATGTTGTTCTCTACAGTGTTCTGATCGTTTATTATCTGTCGGTTTTGAAATAGAGCGACGCTCGGAATTGTTATGATTTTTGGAAGCCATTTTCGAAAGTTTGAGTTTTGAGATTTGTTGGGATTGCCTTGTTGTTTTGGTATTAGCATTGTTATGAGTTTATATCGCTATTGAACTGCTGTCTGCATTGTCGGTTTGTTCAGTTATAGCCGTTATACCGCCGGTTTGAGTTTTAGAGATTTGAACCGTTTTTGGGTTATTGGAATTTTGCTTGAGTTGAACGTTGTTGTTGATCACTTTTTGTCTCTGTACAGATTCGTTTGGAGTTTGTGAAGCCAGTGTTAATCAGCCTTTTGATCGTCAAGAGATTGGACGAAGAACGGTAAAGAGATTCGCCTTAAACCGTTGTTGTTGTTTAGATTGTATAGCTTTTGATACAATCTTTTGTTGTAGCTTAGCCAGAGTTGGAGCTACTGCATTGAAAGGTAAAAGCAGTCATCGTAGCGGGATAGCATACTCGGGACTGTTGGTTCTCGAGTTTCCCTTTTTAAATCATATATTGCATCGATACTTGTTCTAGCATGTGAAACTTGTATTTTGTTGATTGATTGAGTTTTGTTATGTGGCTTATGTTTATGTTTCTGTTATGCATTCATCTTGAACCTACTTTGATTTCAGCGGGCAGAACCGCCTTTTTTTTTAGACGTTTGGGAACTATGATTGAGTGGCCTAGGTTGTAGTATTTTGCCTAGTCCTAGCATACTCATTATGGTTGCTCAAAGTCTAGAGGAGTGGGATAAGTGGCACCACCTCGATTGGGAGAGTCGGTGAGTCGTTACGTGATCTCATCCTCGGGATCCCAAAAGCAGAGCAGTACTCCCTTGTTTATCAGAATTGATATCCTGGTTTTAAAGACATGCATATCATTAGCTTTGACTTGAATATGTTGTTTTGATAGCATGTTGTATATCCATTACTTGTTATGTTGTTTTTACTGGGAATGTCATTTTCACCGGTTTATCCGGATGTTGCTTTGTTTTGTATGTGTACTTGGCAACAGGTGGGGCAGGACCAAGTCAGCGAAGGCCTGGTTAGCAACAAGAGGGAGAGCTAGTAGTGAGACTCGGTTTAGAAGTCGTGTCGGCATGTCTACCTAGTTGTATTTGAACATGTTTAGATATCAAACTTCGTTATGTTATTGTATTGTTTATGCGAGCTGTGTTGAAAGTTTGTCGTTACAAATCCAATACTTTTGGGCGGTTGTGTAACCCTAGAATTTCATGTATTAGTTGGAGAACTTGTGATAGTAATGCATGATAAATGTTGTTGGTTTTGGACTTAAGTTTCTTCATGAATTCTGCTGTTTTTACTCTGTTTCTGTCGCCGCTCGATCCGCAAGATCTTGCGGATCGAGCGAGGGCAAGCTGTTCTGTCCTCTGTTTCTTTTTTTTTTGTGGCTCTCTAGATCCGCAAGATCTTACGGATCGAGCGAGGGCTGGGTTTTCCGGGCAGTAACTTTGGCATAAGTTGCTCGCTCGATCCGCAAGATCATGCGGATCGAGCGAGGCACTTTTTTTTTTTAAAAAAAAAAATTTCTTTTAATTGCTTTAACCTTTGGTTATTGTTTATCTTAGTGTTGTTTAATCTCAAGATTAGATGTTTAGAATCAAGGTCTCACATTAAGTGGTATCAGAGAGTTAAGATTCTTGGTCGAACTAGAGTGAGCGGGTAGATCGAGTCTGCGTGTATTGGCTCCTCGCATGTGTCTGAATTATTTTAACTGTGTACTTAATTCCATGCGAGCTTGCTTTATTATTGAGAATTATTGAATTACGTGTTATTTAATTTATAAAGCATGATCTACTTGAGATATAATGGTTTCTGTTATCGACTGGTATCCGGTATCCCAAGCGGTTGTAAGGACACTGATTGTAGCAATTGAGATATCTCGTGTCCTAACCTTTGATTATCAGATGGGTCCTCGTCGAGTGATAAACAGAAACACACCGCCAGTTATCCCTTCAACTGAGCAAGCTAGCACTGAAGTTGATCAGTTGGATGCTTCAGCAACGCCTATGGAAACCTTGCTGAAGAGGTTTCAGTCTTTCAATCTGCCGTTGTTGTTGGGTTCAGAAAATCCAGTTGACTGTGAAAGTTGGTTGGATGATATTGATCAGCTGTTTGATTCCATTGATTACACAGATGACCGCAGAATCAGGTTTTTCATTCATCAGCTACGTGGGGTTGCTAAGAGTGGTGGATCATGACAAAGAAAGCAATAGAGAATAGAGGTACGGAAGTTACTTGGACTCTTTTTAAATCTGAATTCTATAAGCGGTTTTTCCCTATCTCGTACCGTAAGGACAAGGGAGCAGAATTTGCCAATTTGAGACAAGGGAATCTGAACATCGAAGAGTACGTTTCCAAGTTTGATAGTCTGTTGCATTTTGCACCACTAATTGCCGGAGATGAAGAAGCTAAGGCAGATCACTTCATAAATGGCTTGAATCCTGACATCTTCACTTTGGTGAACACTTCTAGGCCAGACAACTTTGCGGACACCATGAATCATGCAAAGGGAGCAGAAGCAGGCTTGTGGAGGCAAAGAGGTAATCAGGTGGCACCTCAGCAGCAGAGGCAGTATCAGAACCAACCATCTCAGTATCAGAATCAGCCACCTCAGCATCAGAACCAGCAGCAGAGGTATGAAGGTGGTAACAGTGGGGGAAACAGAAAGGATCAATACAAAGCGAGAGGTAAACAATTCAAAAGATAGGGGAACAGTTCTTCTAGTTCCAGTGGCTCCAAACAGTTTGGTTCAGGGCAGAGTTCTGGATCATCAACCTTGTACTACAGCAAGTGTGGAGGAAGGCACTCACCGGATCAGTGTGTGAGAGTCTTTGGTAATTGTAACACATGTCAGCAACCGGGACACTTCTCTAAGGTGTGCCCTCAACGTAACAGAGATAGAGCTCAGAGTGGGAGTTCGTCTAGACCTACAGTTCAGCCGAAGAGGCAGCCGTCTGCAGTGCACTCTTTCCAACCTCAGCAGCAGCAGAACAGACAGGGAGGTAGTACCAGTGCAAATCAGCCTCCGAGATAGCAAGCACGAGTCTTTGCTCTGACAGAGGATCAGGCTCAAGCAGCACCTGACGATGTTATAGCAGGTAACTGTTTGATTTTCGGTTATTCTGCTCATGTCTTGATAGATACAGGTGCTTCCCATTCTTTTATCTTTGAGAAATTTGTGTTATTGCATGCTTTGCCAACTGAATTGTTGCCTACAGTAGTAGCTGTTACTTGACCTTTGGGTGGAGGAATTGTTTCTGTCAAATTAGTCAGGAACTGTGAACTGTGTTTTGAAGGAAATTTGTTAGAATTCGACTGTATTGTACTTGGACTGTCAGATTTTGATTGTATTGTCGGGATAGATTCTTTAACCAAGTACAGGGCGACAGTCGATTGTTTCCAAAAAGTTGTCAGGTTCAGACCTGAAATGGCAGACGAGTGGAAATTCTTTGGTAAGGGTTCTCGATCTAGAATTCCTTTAATTTCAGTGTTATCTATGACTCGTTTGCTACAGAGAGGTGCAGAAGGATTTTTGGTGTATACAGTGGATGTACTGAAATCTAGCCCAGTGTTGGTAGATTTACCAGTGGTTAGAGAATTTGCGGATGTATTCCCGGAAGATGTTCCTGGATTGCCGCCTATTCGAGAAATCGAATTCAGCATTGACTTAGTGCCAGGTACTCAACCTATCTCCAAAGCTCCGTATCGTATGGCACTTATTGAATTGAGAGAGTTGAAGGAGCAGCTTGAGGATTTGATTGCCAAGGGATACATCAGACCTAGTGTATTGCCTTGGGGGTGCTCCTGTGCTTTTTGTTCGGAAGAAGGATGGTTCTATGCGGCTCTGTATCGACTATCGCCAATTGAATCAGGCTACAGTTAAGAACAGGTATCCTTTACCCCGAATAGATGACCTTTTTGATCAGCTGCAGGGTTCTTCTGTCTACTCTAAGATTGATCTGAGGTCAGGTTATCACCAGTTGAGAGTGCGAGAGGAAGACGTTCCTAAGACCGCATTCAGGACGAGGTATGGTCACTTTGAGTTTATAGTCATGCTGTTCGGTTTGACTAATGCTCCAGTAGTTTTTATGGGTTTGATGAACCGTATCTTTCAGCGTTATTATTTAGATGAGTTCGTCATTATCTTTATCGACGATATTCTTATCTACTCGAAGAACCGTACTGACCATGCAGAGCACTTGAGGACCATACTGCAGATTTTGCGAGTCGAGCAGTTGTTTGCCAAGCTGTCTAAGTGTGAATTCTGGTTAGATCGAGTTGTCTTTCTCGGTCATATTATTTCTGAAGATGGGATTGCTGTCGATCCCAGCAAAATTGAAGCGGTAATGAATTGGCCTAGACCGACATCAGTACCTGAGATCCAAAGCTTCATGGGTTTAGCTGGTTATTATCGCCGATTCATCGAGGGTTTCTCATCTATTGCCAAGCCTATTACCCAGCTGACTCAGAAGAATGCGCCTTTTGTCTGGACTTCAGATTGTGAGGCTAGCTTTGTTGATCTAAAGAGGAGACTGACCAGTGCTCCGATTCTTTCTATTCCGAAGGGTACTGGAGGTTTCACAGTCTATTGTGATGCTTCTAATCGAGGCTTGGGTTGTGTTCTTATGCAGCATAAGCATGTGATAGCGTATGCATCGAGACAGCTAAAACCGCATGAGACCCGTTATCCGGTTCACGATCTTGAACTAGCTGCGATCGTCTTTGCTCTGAAGATCTGGAGTCACTATCGTTATGGTGAGTCTTTCGAGATCTTTTCTGACCATAAGAGCCTTAAGTACTTGTTTTCACAGGCGGAGCTGAATATGAGACAGAGAAGATGGTTAGATTGGCTGAAAGATTTTGACTGCAAAATCAAGTATTATCCCGGAAAGTCGAATGCAGTTGCAGATGCCTTGAGCCGAAAGCTTTGTTCTTTATCTCTTTCTACTATTGGTGTTTCTCAGTTGATCGATGATTGTTGCACTTCTGGTCTAGAGTTTGAAACAGATAGTGAGACCATCAGAGTGTTTGCTATTCAGGCCGAACCAGAGTTATTTGTTGCAATCAGAGAAGCACAGAAGTCTGAGCCGAGCATTCAGGTTTCAGTAGAGAAAGTCAGATCTGGGCATCAGTCTGAATTCCAGGTTAGAGATGAAGTCTTGTTTGTGAATAACCGTCTTGTTGTGCCAGATATTGCGGAGTTGAGACAGCGTATTCTCCGAGAGGCTCATTGCAGTCGGTTCAGTATTCATCCTGGAGGTCGTAAGATGTACAACGATCTGAAGAGTCAGTTCTGGTGGAATAGAATGAAGAGCGACGTAGCGAAGTTTGTATCTTGGTGTTTGAACTGCCAGCAAGTAAAAGCAGAGCGGAAGCGACCAGGAGGTCTTTTGCACAGCCTATCTGTTCCTGAATGGAAATGGGATCACATTTCTATGGATTTCGTCACGAAGCTACCACGATCCGTTCGAGGATGCGATGCTATTTGGGTAGTGATCGACCGATTGACGAAGTCTGCTTGTTTTATTCCATACAGGATGACGTATCGTCATGATCAGATGGCTGAGTTGTATGTTAGCAATGTTGTGAGATTGCATGGTGTGCCGAAGTCGATCGTTTCAGACAGAGATCCTAGATTCACTTCGCACTTCTGGCATAGTCTTCAGGAGGCACTTGGTACTCGATTTCATCTGAGTACAACTTATCATCCTCAGACAGATGGACAGTCAGAGCGGACTATCCAGACGTTAGAGGATATGCTGCGAGCGGTGGTGCTAGACTTTGGCACTAGTTGGCAGGATTCTTTGCCTCTTGTCGAGTTTTCTTACAACAACAGCTTCCAAGCGAGTATCGGCATGGCGCCTTTTGAGGCTTTGTATGGTAAGAAGTGCCGATCTCCGCTGTTTTGGGATGATTTGTCCGAGTCACCAGATTTGGGGCCGAAAATGCTTCGAGATATGGCAGAGCAGGTTAAGATCATTCAGACCAGAATGAAGTCAGCTCAAGATAGACAGGCGAAGTATGCGAATGTCAGGCGTAGACCTCTGAGTTTTGATCAGGGAGACCGAGTCTTTCTGAAGATTTCACCTTTCAGAGGCACTGTCAGATTCGGTAAGAGAGGGAAGTTATCTCCGAGATTCATCGGGCTGTACGAGATTCTCGAGAAGATAGGCGATCTTGCCTACAGACTTGCACTTCCTCCATCTTTATCTGGTATTCACGACGTTTTTCACGTCTCTATGCTGCGAAAGTATCATCCAGATCCTTCTCATGTTCTTCAGCCTGACGAAGCCGAGTTAGATGAGACTCTGAGCTACTTTGAGCGACCGATTCAGATCCTTGATCGGAAGGAGAAACAACTCAGAACCAAGTCGATCCCGTTAGTGAAAGTGCAGTGGAGCCATCACGGCGTCGAGGAAGCGACTTGGGAGACAGAATCTGACATGAGGCAGCGATTTCCGGAGTTATTCGGATGACGTGAGTTCTTCTTACTGTCTTTAGTTCTTTATTCTATCTTATGAGTTGTGGTTCTTGTTGATTTCGAGGACGAAATCTCTTCTTAGTGGGGGAGAATTGTAACGCCCCGTTTTTATCTTAAATAAGTTTATTTGAGTTAATCAGAGATTACAGAGTTCTCGAGCCGGTTTGATTTTGATCAAGGTACTTTTTGCAAATTTTGGAAATTTTAGGGACTAAAACGCAAATATTGATTTTTATATATTATCTACACATAGGTTTTAATTGGAGAAGCCTTCATCTTCCTATCCAAAACCTTGAGCCTCCATTGAAACGCATCTTTTGAGTTTTGAGCTTTCAGATTTCCTTCCGAGCTCGATCCGGCCGTTGGAATTTATTTATGAAGGCAGTTTAGCGATCACTGCAGCGAGAGCTCCGTTATATCGTAAGTTTTTCTACGATCAGATACATTCTAGTTTTTGGATGTTGTTAGAATCGTTCTAGATTCGAGTATGTTGTTCTCTACAGTGTTCTGATCGTTTATTATCTGTCGGTTTTGAAATAGAGCGACTTTCGGAATTGTTATGATTTTTGGAAGCCATTTTCGAAAGTTTGAGTTTTGAGATTTGTTGGGATTGCCTTGTTGTTGTGGTATTAGCATTGTTATGAGTTTATATCGCTATTGAACTGCTGTCTGCATTGTCGGTTTGTTCAGTTATAGTCGTTATGCCGCCGGTTTGAGTTTTAGAGATTTGAACCATTTTTGGGTTGTTGGACTTTTGCTTGAGTTGAACGTTGTTGTTGATCACTTTTTGTCTCCGTATAGATTCGTTTGGAGTTTGTGAAGCCAGTGTTAATCAGCCTTTTGATCGTCAAGAGATTGGACGAAGAACGGTAAAGAGATTCGCCTTAAACCGTTGTTGTTGTTTAGATTGTATAGCTTTTGATACAATCTTTTGTTGTAGCTTAGCCAGAGTTGGAGCTACTGCATTGAAAGGTAAAAGCAGTCATCGTAGCGGGATAGCATACTCGGGACTGTTGGTTCTCGAGTTTCCCTTTTTAAATCACATATTGCATCGATACTTGTTCTAGCATGTGGAACTTGTATTTTGTTGATTGATTGAGTTTTGTTATGTGGCTTATGTTTATGTTTCTGTTATGCATTCATCTTGAGCCTACTTTGATTTCAGCGGGCAGAACCGCCCTTTTTGTTTAGACGTTTGGGAACTATGATTGAGTGGCCTAGGTTGTAGTATTTCTCCTAGTGCTAGCATACTCATTATGGTTGCTCAAAGTCTAGAGGAGTGGGATACGTGGCACCACCTCGATTGGGAGAGTCGGTGAGTCGTTACGTGATCTCATCCTTGGGATTCCAAAAGCAGAGCAGTACTCCCTTGTTTATCAGAATTGATATCCTGGTTTTAAAGACATGCATATCATTAGCTTCGACTTGAATATGTTGTTTTGATAGCATGTTGTATATCCATTACTTGTTATGTTGTTTTTACTGGGAATGTCATTCTCACCGGTTTATTCGGCTGTTGCTTTGTTTTGTATGTGTACTTGGCAACAGGTGGGGTAGGACCAAGTCAGCGAAGGCTTGGTTAGCAACAAGAGGGAGAGCTAGTAGTGAGACTCGGTTTATAAGTCATGTCGGCATGTCTACCTAGTTGTATTTGAACATGTTTAGATATCGAACTTCGTTATGTTATTGTATTGTTTATGCGAGCTGTGTTGAAAGTTTGTCGTTACAAATCCAATACTTTTGAGCGGTTGTGTAACCCTAGAATTTCATGTATTAGTTGGAGAACTTGTAATAGTAATGCATGATAAATGTTGTTGGTTTTGGACTTAAGTTTCTTCATGAATTCTGCTGTTTTTACTCTGTTTCTGTCGCCGCTCGATCCGCAAGATCTTGCGGATCGAGCGAGGGCAAGCTGTTCTGTCCTCTGTTTCTTTTTTTTTGTGGCTTGCTCGATCCACAAGATCTTATGGATCGAGCGAGGGATGGGTTTTCCGGGCAGTAACTTTGGCATAAGTTGCTCGCTCGATCCGCAAGATCATGCGGATCGAGCGAGGCACTTTTTTTAAAAAAAAAAAAAAATTTATTTTAATTGCTTTAACCTGTGGTTATTGTTTATCTTAGTGTTGTTTAATCTCAAGATTAGATGTTTAGAACCGAGGTCTCACAAACTAACATGCAAATCATGTCATATATATCAAACTCAATATATAATAAAGGACAATGCATGTTTTAAAATAGGCTTCTCTTAAAGAATCTCTCATTTCGTCGGTTGGGATCCCGAGAAGAAGATATCGTAACTAAACCACCGACTCTCCCGATCGAGGTGGGGTTACTTATCTTACTTTCCTAGACTTTGAAGCCATTATATATATAAATCAGACGCTAGGCTAACTCAACCACCTAGGCCATACATATATAATCCCTCAAATCGTCTAATCGAACTTTTCCGTTCATTTAAAAATCAAGAATAAGTCTCACAAGATGAATGCAACATATATCATCATAATAACATTCATTAACATCATAGACTCATTCAACAATTCATAGAAGAGCACATAAAAGCAAACAAGCAAATAAGTATGTGATTTAGGGAACTCGATACAAACCATCTCGAGTTTTAATCTCATTCAAGTAGTAGTCCACTTTTACCTTTCAAATGTGAGGTTTCAAGGTGTCTTCAAAGCTATCCAAATCTGAACAACAACATAACTAAATCTGTATCAAAATCTGCTCAAAACCAACAAAAGTTTATTGTAGAATTACTTCAACCTTACTTCCAAACTCTATCGGTTCGAAGGTGACGTTCTCGAGCTCGATTGCATTAAAACCAAATCTGAAATGAAGTTTAAATAAGCCAAGATCTTCAGCTATTAAACCATGGAAAAGCAGCTCAATACACACTAGCAAAACAGTCTCGAATCATAAGTTCGGCGGCGTAATGGTATAATTCGGCAACCGAAACTCAAAACTATCAACACTAACAATCATAACATCTCATATCCATCAAAACCAGCAATAATTCTTCAACATATCAGCAGGTATAATATCAATAAACATCTGAAATCATAAGAACATAATCGATAGCCATTCTTCAACCCAACTTCGAGACAACAAGAATACAAGCTCATCAACCATAATTCAAAAACAAACAATCTGATCTCTGCCATTTTCAAATTCTCAAATCATGATGAACTATATAAAAACTTACATCAACGTGAAGACCTCGTTGCGAGGATTCCAGAACACTTTTCGGAATTGAATTCGGATAACCGAAGCACAAGATACGACAATTCGAAGATGAAGAATAAACTTGAGATTTCTTTTGTTCTTGCTCTCGGTTCCTTCCTTTGAAATTCTGATGAAATTGATGATATTACACGTGAATATGCATAAATCCAACAAGTGTCCCACTCAAAATAAGGATTTTGCAATTTGGCCCCTCAAGTCTTCAAAATTTGCAATTCAGTCCTTAGTCTTTCATTTTATTCAATTTAATCCTAAATAATTTAAGAATATTAGAATTTAAATCAAAACTCTAAATATTCCCAAATTACATATTCTCGGATTTAAATTAAATAATTTCGGGCATTACAATTCTCCCCCACTAAGACACGATTTCGTCCTCGAAATCTCAAGTACTACCAGCACATAATATCAAATAAATAACCGAAAGACTGAAGAAAAACTCACATCAATGAAACATCTTTGGAAATCATTGTTTAATGTCTGATTCCGTCTCCCAGGTTGCTTCTTCAATACCATGACGACTCCACTGAATTTTCACAAGCGGAATAGTCTTCGTTCGAAGTTGCTTCTCTTTACGATCAAGAATCTGAATTGGCTTTTCAAAATAACTCAAGGTTTCATCGAGTTCAGCCTCATCAGATTGAAGCACATGAGATTCATCAACAAAATATTTTCGAAGCATCGATACATGAAAAAAAATCATGTATTCCAGATAAGGATGGAGGAAGAGCTAATCGATAGGCAAGATTGCCTATTTTCTCAAGAACTTCATACAGACCAATATATCGTGGAGACAACTTTCCTCGCTTGCCAAATCGTACGGTGCCCCTGAACGGAGAAATCTTCAGAAACACCCTATCCCCCTGTTCAAAAGACAAAGGTCGACGTCGAACATTGGCATACTTCGCTTGTCTGTCTTGAGCTGTCTTCATTCGTCTCTGAATAACCTTCACTTGTTCAGTCATATCTCGAATCATATCAGGTCCAATATCAGGTACCTCAGAAATATCATCCCAGTAAAGAGGAGATCGACACCTTTTTCCATACAAAGCTTCAAACGGAGCCATTTCAATACTCGATTGATAGCTGTTGTTGTATGAAAATTCACAAAGAGGTAGTGAATCTTGCCAACTAGTGCCAAAATCAAGCACCACAGCTCTCAACATGTCCTCCAATGTCTGAATGGTATGCTCAGACTGTCCGTCTGTCTGTGGATGATACGCTGTGCTCAAATGAAGCTGAGTACCCAAAGCACTCTGTAAACTGTGCCAGAAGTGAGATGTAAATCGAGGATCACGATCTGATACAATAGACTTCGGCACTCCATGCAATCTGAAAACTTCTCGAACATAAATCTCTGCCATCTGGTCGTGTCTATATGTCATTCGATAAGGAATAAAACACGCTGATTTCGTCAATCTGTCGATAATCACCCAGATAGCATCACAACCTCTAGAAGATCGAGGTAACTTCGTGACAAAGTCCATAGAAATATGATCTCATTTCCATTCAGGCACTGATAAACTCTGTAACAAACCAGACGGTTTCTTTCTTTCAGCCTTCACCTGTTGGCAATTAAGACACCGAGACACAAAATCAGTGATATCTGATTTCATTTGTTTCCACCAATATTGAGCCTTGAGATCATTGTACATCTTCCTACCACCAGGATGAATGCTGTAACGACTACAATGTGCCTCTTTCAGTAGTTGTTGTCGCACATCAGAAATATCAGGCACTACAAGGCGATTGTGTACATATAAAAGATCATCTTGAACCTGGTATTCAGATACATGCCCTGATCGGACTTTCTCAATCGAATTCTGCACATTCTGATCAAGTTTCTGCGCTTCTTTAATTCGCAACAATAGTGCGGCCAATTCAAGATCAAGAATCGGATATCTGGTCTCGTGAGGCTTCAACTGTCTCGAGGCATACGCAATCACATGCCCTCGTTGCATCAATACACATCCCAAGCCTCGATGAGATGGATCACAATACACAGTGAAACCACCAGTACCTAAAGGAATCGTCAAGACTGGTGCACTGGTCAATCATTTCTTCAACTCAAGAAAACTGGATTCACAAGCCTCAGACCAGATACATGGAGCATTCTTCTAAGTTAACTGAGTAATCGGCTTCGCAATACTAGAAAAATCTTTAATGAATCGACGATAATACCCAGCCAAACCCATAAAACTACGTATCTCAGGAACAGATGTGGGTCTAGACCAACTGATCACTGCCTCGACTTTGCTTGGATCAACATATATACCATCTCCAGATATGATATTCCCAAGAAAAACAACCTGTTTCAGCCAAAACTACACTTCGACAGTTTAGCATACTGTTTCTCAGATCTTAGAGTCTTCAACACAGTTCTCAAATGCTCAGAATGATAAATCAAATTCTTCGAATATATCAGAATATCATCAATAAATATTATAACAAAGTCATTGAGATATTTCTGAAATACACGATTCATCAAAGCCATAAATACAGCTGGAGCGTTTGTTAGACCAAACGGCATAACTATAAACTCATAGTGGCCATACCTGGTTCTGAAAGCAGTTTTCGGAATATCAAAATCTCTAACTCTCAGCTGATGGTATCCAGATCTCAGATCGATCTTGGAATACACAAAAAAAACCCTGCAACTGATCAAATAAATCATCAATACGAGGCAAAGGGTATTTGTTCTTTACCGTTGCCTTGTTCAATTGCCGGTAATCAATACACAATCTCATTGAACCGTATTTCTTTCTGACAAATAATACTGGAGCTCCCCAAGGAGAAACACTGGGTCGAATGTATCCCTTGGCCAGTAAATCTTCCAACTGATCTTTCAACTCTTTCAATTCCACTGGTGCCATTCGATAAGCTGCTTTAGAAATCGGTGCAGTACCTGGCATCAGTTCTATGTTGAAATCAATCTCGCGATACGGAGGTAGTACCGGAATTTCATCAGGGAAAATATCCGCAAATTCACTAACCACTGGCAAATCAGCCAGGTTCGGGCTAGTTTTCAGAACATCAACTGTATAAACAATAAATACCTCTGCTCCTTTCTGCAAAAGTCGAGTCATAGATAATACTGAAATCAGAGGAATCTTAGCACGAGAACCCTTACCATAGAATTTCCATTCTCCAGCCATCTCAGGTCTGAACCTCACTACCTTCTGAAAACAGTCTACGATAGCTCTGTACTTGGTTAGCATATCAATTCCGATAATGCAGTCAAAATCAGACAAACCAAGAACAATACAGTCTATCTCTATCTCATTACCATCATATTGTAGCAAACAATTTTTCACCATCTGCATAGATATAAGACCTCTCCCCAAAGGTGAAGAGACAGATACTACAACAGGTAATGATTCAGCAGGCAAAGCATGTAATGACACAAATCGTTTAGAGATAAATGTATGAGATGCACCAGTATCTATAAATACATAGGCAGGATAACCATAAAGAGAACAGTTACCTGCAATAACATCATCTGGTGCTCCCTGTGCCTGTTCCTCTGTCAGTGCAAAGACATGAGCCTGTTGTCGCGAAGGCTGACTACCTGTCTGACTCTCTCCTGGCCTTGTCTGTTGCTGTGGATGTGATGGTTGAAAGGAATTAACAGAAGAGGCTTGTCTCGCAGGTTGAGCCACTGATCGTGATGACTCTGTACCTCATGATTGTCCAGAACCTCTCTGAGGACATACCCTCACAAAATGGCCAGTCTGATGGCATATATGGCACCTCCCAGATACACCTCGGCACTGATCGGTTGGATGACCTCCACCACAACTGTTACAAAACACTCCTGACTTCTGTTTTGAGCCCTGGAAATCGAAGAACTGCTCCCCCGCTTTTTAAATTGTTTCCCTTGTGCTTGCAAATACCCCTTCTTTCCACTGCCACTACCACTTTCAAATCGAGAAGATTGTTGTGGAGTCTGAACCGGAGGTTGTGGCTGTCTCTGAGGCTGTGCGGCATACGAAGCTCCTCGCTTTTGGATCAAACCAGCTTCCGCTCCCTTGGCATTATTCAGAGCCTCAGCAAAAGTATTCGGTCGCCTTGTGTTTACCAATGTAAAGACGTCTGGATTCAATACATTAATAAACTGATAAGCCATTGCCTCGTCACTATTAGCAACATGTGGAGCAAAACGTAGCAAGGTAGAAAACTTTGCAACATATTCTTCAATGTTTAAATTTTCCTGCTTTAAATTAGCAAATTCAGCTCCCTTATCTTTGCGGTAAGACATCGGAAAGAAGCGTTGGTAAAACTCAGTTTTGAAGACATTCCAGGTAATTACAGTTCCTCTACGCTCCAGAGCTTTCTTTGTTGTGAACCACCAGCTCTTTGAAACCTTATGAAACTGGTGCCCTATCAATCTGACTCTCCGCTCATCACCATAATCAAGAAAATCAAATAACATCTCCATATCATCGAGCCAACCTTCACACTCAACCGCATTCTCAGTACCTTTCAGTGTTGGCGGCTTGTAGGATTGAAATCTTTTGAGTAATGTTTCCATCGGAGTGACAGTCATATTAGTCATGTCTCTAGAGGTACTTCCTTGCTCATTGCTAGGAATTTCTGTAGCTTGTGGCACTGTCGGTGCTACAGCTGTATGTTCTGGCGGAGGAGTAGGTACTGTTGGTCTAAGAGGTGGTCGTCCTGGTCGTCGAGACATATCTGATTATCAAAATGGTTAGGATATCAAATATATCTCAGTCCTCCTCTGATCATCTTACCTCTGATCAAGACTCGGTTCTGATTCAATCTTAAATAAATAATTAAGGTACTCATATACATCATGCTTACAATCAAATCAGATGTCCGGGTAGCATGTCATAAATAACAGAACACATGCCTCTAATCGTTTCAGATATTCCAATAAGCATGCGTCTTAACAATCGTCAAACATACTTTCAAATAAACTTACGGAATCATGTAATCAAATAATTGAAAGTAAAACATGCTAACATTTACAACATGTCATTCAATTATGTAAATAAATCATAGCATAACAAACTAAGTAAGCAAGGAAGATGACTCGATCTACCCCACTCACTATCTATCTCAGTCCAGAATTTTCTCGCTCTGATACCACCTGTTGTGACGACCCGGTTCTTAATCTCTCAAATCACAAAATTAATCCAAGATCATGAATTAAAAATAATCAATCAACAAGCATCCGAAGCTGCAAAGATTTTTTATTATTTTTTTTAGAGGGGGGGGGGTGCGCTCGGGCGGCTCTTTTCAGCCGCTCGAGCGCCCACCCTCGGGTGTGAGCACCAAAGGGGTGCGCTCGGGCTGCTGTTTTCTGTAGCTCGGGTGCTGCCCTGGGCAGATTCTTGCCCAAGAATTGCAGCTCATTCTTGTTCTGAAAATTGCTTCCCAACTTGATTATTTGATACAAAAACATGCACAAAATAAAGATCAAGTTCTAGACATGTTGAATCAAGTCCAAAAACACATCACCATATTCTAAGAAACATTAACAAGGCAACAACATATACATTAACATCTCAATACAAAGTAACACATCTAGTTCCAATGTGATTACAAGATCAAGTATAATTCCATATTCAAGTATTAAACACTCTAGACATAAACTCAAGTCTATCAAGTGTACAATTTCAACTCTAACATAGGATCAACTTAAAATGTAAAGTAGACAAGATTCAAGTCTACTAACTATACAACATAGCTCTTGATCTTATCAAACAAGTGACAACAACTCAACATCTATAACGGATCATCACGCTAATCCCTCATTCTCTGTTCCTCAAGCTCGCTTCTGCCCTGTTCCACTCCCGCCTATTGCCATAACACATACAACACAACAATATCCGGATAACTCCGGTGAGAAACATATTTCCCAGTAAAAGCAACTAACATTCAAATCATGTCATATATATCAAACTCAATATATAATAAAGGACAATGCATGTTTTAAAATAGGCTTCTCTTAAAGAATCTCTCATTTCATCGGTTGGGATCCCGAGAAGAAGATATCGTAACTAAACCACCGACTCTCCCGATCGAGGTGGGGTTACTTATCTTACTTCCCTAGACTTTGAAGCCATTATATATATAAATCAGACGCTAGGCTAACTCAACTACCTAGGCCATACATATATAATCCCTCAAATCGTCTAATCGAACGTTTCCGTTCATTTCAAAATCAAGAATAAGTCTCACAAGATGAATGCAACATATATCATCATAATAACATTCATTAACATCATAGACTCATTCAACAATTCATAGAAGAGCACATAAAAGCAAACAAACAAATAAGTATGTGATTTAGGGAACTCGATACAAACCATCTCGAGTTTTAATCCCATTCAAGTAGTAGTCCACTTTTACCTTTCAAATGTGAGGTTTCAAGGTGTCTTCAAAGCTATCCAAATCTGAACAACAACATAACTAAATCTGTATGAAAATATGCTCAAAACCAACCAAATTGTATTGTAGAATTACTTCAACCTTACTTCCAAACTCTATCGGTTCGAAGGTGACGTTCTCGAGCTCGATTGCATTCAAACCAAATCTGAAATGAAGTTTAAATAAGCCAAGATCTTCAGCTATTAAACCATGGAAAAGAAGCTCAATACACACTAGCAAAACAGTCTCGAATCATAAGTTCGGCAGCGTAACGGTATAATTTCGGCAACCGAAACTCAAAACTATCAACACTAACAATCATAACATCTCATATCCATCAAAACCAGCAATAATTCTTCAACATATCAGCAGGTATAATATCAATAAACAGCTGAAATCATAAGAACATAATCGATAGCCATTCTTCAACCCAACTTCGAGACAACAAGAATACAAGCTCATCAACCATAATTCAAAAACAAACAATCTGATCTCTGCCATTTTCGAATTCTCAAATCATGATGAACTATATAAAAACTTACATCAACATGAAGACCTCGTTGCGAGGATTCCAGAACACTTTTCGGAATTGAATTCGGATAACCGAAACACAAGATACGGCAATTCGAAGATGAAGAATAAACTTGAGATTTCTTTTGTTCTTGCTCTCGGTTCCTTCCTCTGAAATTCTGATGAAATTGATGATATTACACGTGAATATGCATAAATCCAACAAGTGTCCCACTCAAAATAAGGATTTTGCAATTTGGCCCCTCAAGTCTTCAAAATTTGCAATTCAGTCCTCAGTCTTTCATTTTATTCAATTTCAATCTTAAATAATTTAAGAATATTAGAATTTAAATCAAAACTCTAAATATTCCCAAATTACATATTCTCGGATTAAAATTAAATAATTTCGGGAGTTACATATATGTTGCATTCATCTTGTGAGACTTGTTCTTTGATTTTGAAATGAACGAAAACGTTCGAATAGACGATTTGAGGAACTATATGTGTATGGCCTGGGTGGTTGAGATAGCCTAGCGTCTGATTTACATGTATGGTGGCTTCAAAGTCTAGAGAAGCAAGATAAGTAGCCCCACCTCGATCGGGAGAGTCGGTGGTTAGTTATGATATCTTCTTCTCGGGATCCCAACCGAAGCAACGAGAGAATTTTTGAGAGCAACCTATTTTTAAAGCATGCATTGTCTCTTATTTTATATCATGAGATTGATATATATGAATTGATTTTCATGTTAGTTGCTTTTACTGGGAAATATGTTTCTCACCGGAGTTATCCGGCTATTGTTGTGTTGTATGTGTCATGGCAATAGGCGGGAGTAGAACAGGGCACAAGCGAGTTTGAAGAACGAAGAATGACAGAATAGAGTGGTGATCCAAGTTTAGATGTCCATTGTGCAGTCAATGCTTTGTGTTGAGTCCAGAGGCATGATTATGTTGTAGTTACTTATGCCAAGACTTGTTGGCTATTAAGTTGTTGTCTTGATGATGTTTATAAGACTTGAGATGGTTTATGAAAATTCTTAAGACTTAACCTGATACTTGTATAAGATGTTCCATGTATGATATGTGAACCTATCTTGAGATTATTTTCAAGGCTTTGACATGATTTACTCATATCAACTTATATCATGTTAGAATGCATGTTAGCCTATGATTATGTATAGACCATGTATGAGTTGATGCTAGATGAAAAATGGATGAAGGGACTCGTTTTGACAGCAAAAGAACTTCTGTTTGTGTTCTGGACAAGAAGCACGCTCGATCGGGTGAATATCACCGATCGAGCGAGGCCCTTGAATTGGAAACAGAGAATCGAGCATTTTGGGCTCGCTCGATCGGTGGAGATTACCCGATCGAGCGAGGCCAAAATAATTCCAACCCGAGAAGTTGGGCTTTAGGGCTCGCTCGATCGGGTGCTTTTACCCGATCGAGCGAGGTGCTGAACTTTAAAAAAAAAAATTATTTTTTTTAATTTTATTTAGTTTTTGATGCTTGGCTATTAATTATGGTTATTTGGTGCATTGTATTGAAATGAGAGATTAGAACTCGGGTTGTCACAACAGATGGTATCAGAGAAAGAAAATTCTGGACTGAGTTAGATAGCGAGTGGGGTAGATCGAGTCATCTTCCTTGCTTACTTATTTTGTTATGCTATGATTTATTTACATAATTGAATTATATGTTGTAAATGTTAGCATGTTTTACTTTCAAGTATTTGATTACATGATTTTGTAATTTTATTTGAAAGTATGTTTGACGATTGTTAAGACGCATGCTTACTGGAATATCTGAAACGATTAGAGGCATGTGTTCTGTTGTTTATGACATGCTACCTGATTATCTGAATTGATTGGAAGAATGTTTTATCTGAATACCTCGATTATTTATTTACGATTGAATCAGAACCGAGTCTTGATCAGAGGTAAGATGATCAGAGGAGGACTGAGATAGATTTGATGATTATGGTATCCTAACCATTTTGATAATCAGATATGTCTCGATGACCAGGACGACCTCCTCTGAGACCACATGTGACGACCCTGCTCTTAGTCTTTCAAATCATAAAATTAATCCAAGATCATGAATTAAAGATAATCAATCAACAAGCATCCGAAGCTGCAAAGATTTTTTTTTAAAACTTGGGCCGCGCTCGAGCGGCTGAAAAGCGCCGCTCAGGCGCGCCCTGCTTGATTCCAAACAGAACCCTCTGCCCTGGGCTGCACTCGGGCTGCTGTTTTCTGTAGCTCGGGCGCTACCCTGGGCAGATTCTTGCCCAAGAATTGCAGCTCATTCTTGCTTTGAATAATTGCTTCCCATTTTGATCCTTTGATAATAAAATATGCACAAAATAAAGATCAAGTTCTAGACATGTTGAATCAAGTCCAATAAGCATCATCAAATTCTAAGAAACATTAACAAGGCAATAACATAAAATACAACATGTCATTGCAAAGGAAAACACCATAAGATCAAGTGTGATTACAAATTTCAAGGAGCATACATTCTAGACTAAAGTTCAAGTCTAGTTCTATACAAGCATAGTCCTTGAAACTAACATAACATAACAGCAACTTCAAATCTACACCGGATCATCACTCTAATCTCTCAATCTCTATTCTTCAAGCTCATCTCTGCCCTGTTCCCGAACCACCTGTTGTCATGCACACATACAAACATGACAACAGCCGGATATCTCCGGTGAGAAATACATTTCCCAGTATAAGCAACATATAGCATGCTATCAAGTTCAAGTGTAATCACTATCATAATTAAGTCATAAAATATTCATGAACAACAATACATGCTATAATTCAAAGCATAAAACAAAGGCATGCTATAAATCAAAGAATAACACAAAAACATGCTATAATCAAAGCATAACATATTCATCAATACAAAGTCATCTATCAAATCTAAGTAGTGTCTTAGTCTTGACTCTACCTTCTTTGTATTGACATCTTGATCTTGACTCTTAGTCTTAACTCTAGACCAAGACTTGACTATTTTCTCAACTCTCATCTATGGATCCTGGTTTGAATAATAACGTAACAAATCTCCCACCTACTCTCCCATTCGAGGTGGCGGTATGTTCTTATTCCTGAACTTCGGTCCACTATATCGATCTTCGGTCATAGGAGTCGATCTACTCCTAAGCACATCGATACAAGTCCAAACATTCGGTAATTTGGCACATCAGCCATCCTAAGACATGGCACATCTGCCTTCAACTCTTAAAGATCTAGTGGCTTATCAAGATGCAACCAATTCTAGAAGCATTAATCTAAGCCACCTACAAGAGACAAGATAATCTACCAAGGAAAGACAATAGACTTATCTATCTATGCCATCATCTATCTCATACAAATTCATCTATCAATAAACAATCAAGAACATATGTCTATGGACTTGAAAATAAATCAATTCCAACAAGAACAAATAAGTATGTGGTTTGGGGAAACTCAAGTCAAATCTAACTCGAGTTATATATCCCGTGGTTCGATGCTGGTTTATACCTTTCTTGTCTTGGTTTCAAGCTCTTCAAGGCTATCAAAATCTGCTCCCAAATCTGGTCAAGCCATACAACATAACCTTGTGTCAAAAATCTGTTCAAACACTACTTGATTTTCAAGGCTCAACTTCATAAATCTTGACCCAATTCAATCCCGGTTCGAAGCTGAAAGTTCGAGTTCGATATCCCCTATTTTCAAAACTGAAAACACATCAAAAATAACTCATAAATTCAGCAAGAACTCACTTCATCCACAGTTCCATCATAATCCATCAAAAAAGTTTCAAATTCTATACCGGCGGAGTAACGGTACAAAATCGGTAACCGAAACTAAATTCTATCAACTCTAACATTCAAATCAACTTCATAAACACTTCCTACCAGCTTATACCACTCAAATATCAGTAATTCATCAAGTAATAATTTCGAAATAAAGGCTGGACATTCATCTAGAAAGTAAACGACGCTCGTTCTTCAATCTATCTTCAATACAATCAAACATAGAAGCTCAAGAACTCATAATCATAATCACTTCTGATTTCTGACTCATAACATGTTTTTGAATCATAATGAATCTCATCAATACTTACAACAATAGATAGCCCTTCTCTCAAGGAGTCCGGAACACTTTTCGGAATCGAATTCGGACAATCGGAGCAAAAGTTATTAAAGATTGAAGACCACTTCTAAAGAAGAAATGAAGCCTCACGATTTCTTGGGTTGAGGAAGATGATATTCTGCTGAAACATACATGATACACGTTTACATATCCTAAAAGCCAAGTGTCCCATGTAAATTTTCCCATATTTGCACTTTGGACCCTCAAATTTCCAATAATTGCAATTTGGTCCTCAGCCTTTAATTTAATTCAATTTCAATCCTAATTAATTTAAGAATATTAGAATTTAAATCAAAACTCTAAATATTCCATAATTAAATATACTCGGATTAAAATTAATTAATTTTGGATTAGATCAAATAATCCCGGGCCTTACAATTCTCCCCTTCTAAGATCGGATTTCGTCCTCGAAATCTCTTGCAATCGATACGCACATAAGATAAGGAATAAGATAAATACGGAATAAAAACTCAGATCAGGAGAATAACTCGGAATAACACTGTCTCCTATTCGATTCATCTTCTCAATAACTTCTTCAATTCTAGAACAACTCCACTGAACTCTCAATAGCGGTTTAATATTCTTTCTGAGCTGATTTTCTTCCTCATCAAATAGTCATATCATTTGCTCGACATAGATTAATGTCTCATCAAACTCAATCTCATCTGACTTAAGTACATAAGCAGTCTCATTCTAATACGCACGCAACATAAATACAATGCGAATATCAGAAAGCAATAAAGACAATGTTATTCGATAGGCAAGATTGCCTACTTCTTCAGAAGTGTCATCAGATTCAACAATTCTCGGAGATAATATTCGTCGCATATCAATTCAAGCAATACTTCTGTAATAAAAGAATCTGTAAACATACTCAGCCTCCCTGTTCAAAACACAAAATCGGTGTCTGATCTGCGTATGTTTTGCTTCTCGATCATCAACTATCTTCATTCTGTTCTGAAAGAGCTTCTCGTTCTCTACCTTCATTAAAAAGCATATAAGAACTGATCGCTGATACTTCTGAAATACTGTCTCAATTTAGAACATTTCTGTTTTACTTATCATTTAAAAAAAATCAGAACAGTATTGTTACATCTATTAGATAGCTGTTCCAGGAATTACAATCTCCAAGTGGCAATATTAGTCAGCTAATACCAAATCAGGTATTAAAAATTCTGAGCATCTCCTCAACTTTTGGATAGTCAACTCAAACAATCCATCAATAAGAGGATGGTAGAATGGAATCACATACAACCAATTACTCAAAAATATCTGACAATCGATGCCACAGTCTATCAAATCAATCTAAAGTCTCTAACTCGACAATAGATTTTAATACTTCCTGTCATCTCATCATGTCATTAACTTCTTTTACAGCTATCTTCTCTTATCTATAGCATAACCAATATAGCATATTCTTGCATTTGTCGAAATCAACTTAAATAAATCAAAAACTCATAACGATTAATAGCACATCAGTACCATACAACTCAAAATAGTACTCTGACACACTAGATTTCAACATCTCTGCCACATCATCGAGTCATATCAATTCCAGAATCAAACTCTTTTGGCAATCTTTCATAGCAAGGAGTAACATTTCTTGTATAGCTCCTAGCTATTTCATCATATTGTATAACGTCAAATACAACATATCATGCTATCTGTAAGAACTATCAAATATTATATCACAATCTCATATCGATATAGATAGTTCCAGAATAAAATTCAACGACATTTAATCTTCTTTCGATTCTGAACTACAAATCTGTTCATAAAACATTCAATTGATCTCGCTCAGTCTAATTAATTGACAGTCTAGCTTTAGAACCAAGAATTCTATCACATCTGCATTCATTTCTCATCTGTTAGAATCGATAAATTCTGTAACTGCTCAAATCAATCAGCTAGTCAAGTCAAACAATAGCAAGTCATCATTGTGGCCTTATTCAATTTCTGATCATTAGCCCAAAATCTCACTGATCTGTACTTCTTTCAATTCTTGCAATTTTGTTGGTGCCATTCTATAAGGTACTTTTGAAATATATAATGTGAGACCTCGTTTCTAATCAACTAATATCAGACGACAAGCGATATGTAAACAAGAAGCCAAAGTATATATATATTTTTTTTAAAAGGAGGCTCGCGCGCCCGCGCTGACATCAGAGCGCCCGCGCCTATGCCCCGCAAAACCCAGCGCATCCGCGCCTAAGGAAGCGCGCCCATGCTTATATTGCGCAAAAACTAGCGCGCCCGTGCTCTAAGTAAGAGCGCCCACACCTCACAAAGAGGCCGCGCGCCCATGCCAACAACCGCGCGCCCGCGCCGTCCCCTCGCCCAGACAAGTTAAGGCATTGAAATACACTCAATAAAAACCTAAACACATGCATTAAGAGTATTTGACATTCCAATAACAATACAAGAAAGGTTTAGGGAAGAGAAACATTCAATTCGATAGTACCTACATCGTTTCTTGCTTACAACACAAATACGAGAAGTTCGAATGACTAAACATGATCGCAAAACATAACTAGGTTGACATGCTGATTCGACTTCTAAACGAGTCTCACTTCTATCTCTTGCTCTGGACGCTAACCAGGTCTATGATGACTTGATCCTGCCCTTCCTGTTGCCAAGTACACATACAAAACAAAGCAACAGCCGGATAACCGGTGAGAATGATAATCCCAGTAAAAGCAACATATCAAGTAATGAATATACAACATGCTATCAAACCACATATTCAAGTCGAAGTTAATGATATGCATGTCTTTAAAACCAGGATATCAATTCTGATAAACAAGGGAGTACTGCTCTGCTTTTGGGATCCCGAGGATGAGATCACGTAACGACTCACCGACTCTCCCAATCGAGGTGGTGCCACGTATCCCAATCCTCTAGACTTTGAGCAACCATAATGAGTATGCTAGCACTAGGCGAAATACTACAACCTAGGCCACTCAATCATAGTTCCCAAACGTCTAACAAAAAGGGCAATTCTGCCCGCTGAAATCAAAGTAGGCTCAAGATGAATGCATAACAGAAACACAAACATAAGCCACATAACAAAAACTCAATCAATCAACAAATACAAGTTCCACATGCTAGAACAAGTATCAATGCAATATGTGATTTAAAAAGGGAAACTCGAGAACCAACTGTCCCGAGTATGCTATCCCGCTAAGATGACTGCTTTTACCTTTCAATGCAGTAGTTCCAACTTCTGGAAAGCTACAACAAAAGATTGTATCAAAGTCTAACCAATCTAAACAACAACAAGGCTCAAGGTAATTCTCTATACCGTTCTTCGTCCAAAACTCTGAAACGAACAATTGCTGTTAATCTTGGGCTTGACAAGCTCCAAACGAATCTGTTCAGATACCAATAAATGATCAATAACCACGATCAACTTACAAGCCAAGATCACAACTCAAAAACGGTTTGAAATCCCCAAAACTCAAACCGACGGCATAACGGCTATAAACTGAACAAACCGACAACGCAGACAGTAGTTCAATAGCGATATAATCTCATAACAATGCTAATACCACAACAACAAGGCAATCCCAACAAATCTCAAAACTCAAACTTTCGAAAATGGCTTCCAAAAATCATAACAATTCCGAACGTTGCTCTATTTCAAAACCGATAGATAATAAACGATCAGAACACTGAAGAGAACAACATACTCGAATCTAGAATGATTCTAACAACATCCAAAAACTATAACACGTCGGATCGAAGAAGAACTTACGATAGAACGAAGCTCTCGCTGCAGTGATCGCTAAACTGCCTTCAGAAATAATTTCCAACGGACGGATCGAGCCCGGAATGAAATCACAAAGCTCAAAAGCTCAAAAGTGGCATCTACAATGGAGGAGGCGTGCTTGAGGAAGGAGGAGAAGGCTTCTCCAAATCAAATTCAAGTGTAGATAATATATAAAAATCAATATTTGCGTTTTAGTCCCTGAAATTTCCAAAATTTTCAAAAAGGACCCTGATCAAAATCAAACCGGCTCGAGAACTCTGCAATCTCCGATTAACTCAAATAAACTCATTTAAGATAAAAACGGGGCGTTACAATTCTCCCCCACTAAGAAAAGATTTCGTCCTCGAAATCAACGAGAACAACAAATCATAAGATAGAATAAAGAACTAAAGACAGTAAGAAGAACTCATGTCATCCGAATAACTCTGGAAAAAGTTGTCTCATGTCAGACTCTATCTCCCAAGTCACTTCCTCGACTCCGTGACGGCTCCACTGTACTTTCACCAACGAAATCAACTTGGTTCTGAGTTGCTTTTCTTTCCGATCAAGGATCTGAATCGGTCGTTCAAAATAGCTCAGAGTCTCGTCTAACTCGGCTTCGTCAGGCTGAAGGATATGAGAAATATCTGGTTGATACTTTCGCAGCATAGAGACGTGAAAAACGTCGTGAATACCAGATAAAGACAGAGGAAGTGCAAGTCTGTAGGCAAGATCGCCTATCTTCTCGAGAATCTCATACGGACCGATGAATCTCGGAGATAACTTTCCTCTCTTCCCAAATCTAACAGTGCCTCTGAAAGGTGAAATTTTCAGAAAGACTCGGTCTCCCTGATCAAAACTCAGAGGTCTACGCCTGACATTCGCATACTTCGCTTGTCTATCTTGAGCTGACTTCATTCTGGTCTGAATGATCTTAACCTGCTCTGCCATATCTCTAAGCATCTCCGGTCCCAAATCTGGTGACTCGGACAATTCATCCCAAAACAATGGAGATCGGCACTTTCAACCATACAAAGCCTCAAAAGGCGCCATACCGATACTCGCTTGGAAGCTGTTGTTGTAAGAAAACTCGACAAGAGGCAAAGAATCCTGCCAACTAGTGCCAAAGTCTAGCACTACCGCTCGCAGCATATCCTCTAACGTCTGGATAGTCCGCTCTGATTGTCCATCGGTCTGAGGATGATAAGCTGTACTCAGATGCAATCGAGTACCAAGTGCCCCCTGAAGACTGTGCCAGAAGTGAGAAGTGAATCTAGGATCTCTGTCTAAAACGATCGACTTCGGCACACCATGCAGTCTCACAACATTGCTAACATACAACTCAGCCATCTGATCATGACGATACGTCATCCTGTACGGAATAAAACACGCAGACTTCATCAATCGGTCGATCACTACCCAAATGGCATCGCATCCTCGAACGGATCGTGGTAGCTTCGTGACGAAATCCATGGAAATGTGATCCCACTTCCATTCAGGAACAGATAGACTGTGCAACAGACCTCCTGGTCGCTTCCGTTCTGCTTTCACCTGCTGACAATTCAAACACCGAGATACAAACCTCGCTACATTGCTCTTCATTCTCTTCCACCAAAACTGAATCTTCAGATCGTTGTACATCTTACGACCTCCAAGATGAATACTAAACCGACTGCAATGAGCCTCTCGAAGAATACGCTGCCTCAACTTCGAAATATCAGGCACAACAATACGGTTATTCACATACAGTACATCATCTTTAACCTGGAATTCAGACTGATGCCCAGATCTGACTTTCTCTACTGAAACCAAAATGCTTGGCTCAGACTTCTGTGCTTCTCTGATTGCAACAAACAACTCCGGTTCGGCTTGAATAGCAAACACTCTGATAGTCTCCATATCTGTTTCAAACTCTATACCAAAAGTGCAACAATCATCGATCAACTGAGAAACACCAATAGTAGAAAGAGATAAAGAACAAAGCTTTTGGCTCAAGGCATCTGCAACTGCATTCGACTTTCCCGGATAAAACTTGATTTCACAGTCGAAATCCTTCAACAGGTCTAACCATCTTCTCTGTCTCATATTCAGCTCTGCCTGTGAAAACAAGTACTTAAGGCTCTTATGGTCAGAAAAGATCTCGAAAGACTCACCATAAAGATAGTGACGCCAGATCTTCAGAGCAAAGACGATCGCAGCTAGTTCAAGATCATGAACCGGATAACGAGTCTCGTGCGATTTCAGCTGCCTCGATGCATACGCTATCACATGCTTATGCTTCATAAGAACACAACTCAAGCCTCGGTTAGAAGCATCACAATAGACTGTGAAACCTCCAGTACCCTTCTAAATAGAAAGAATTGGAGCACTGGTCAGTCTCCTCTTCAGATCAACAAAGCTACCCTCACAATCTGGAGTCCAAACAAAAGGCGCATTCTTCTGAGTCAGCTGGGTAATAGGCTTGGCAATAGACGAGAAACCCTCGATGAAACGACAGTAATAACCAGCTAAACCCATGAAGCTTCAGATCTCCGGCACTGAAGTAGGTCTAGGCCAATTCATAACCGCTTCAATCTTGCTGGGATCGACAGAAATCCCATCTCCCGAAATGATATGACCGAGAAAGACAACTTGATCTAACCAGAATTCACACTTAGACAGCTTGACAAACAACTGCTCAACTCGCAAAATCTGCAGTACGGTCCTCAAGTGCTCTGCATGGTCAGTACGGTTCTTCGAGTAGATAAGAATATCATCGATAAAGATAATGACGAACTCATCTAAATAATGTTGAAAGATACGGTTCATCAAACCCATAAAAACCGCTGGAGCGTTAGTCAAACCGAACGGCATGACTATAAACTCAAAATGACCATACCTCGTTCTGAATGCGGTCTTAGGAACGTCTTTCTCTCGCACTCTCAACTGGTGATAACCTGACCTTAGATAAATCTTAGAGTAGACAGAAGAACCCTACAGTTGATCAAAAAGGTCATCTATTCGGGGTAAAGGATACCTGTTCTTAACTGTAGCCTGATTCAATTGGCGGTAGTCGATACAGAGCCGCATAGAACCATCCTTCTTCCGAACAAAAAGCACAGGAGCACCCCAAGGCGATACACTAGGTCTGATGTATCCCTTGGCAATCAAATCCTCAAGCTGCTCCTTCAACTCTCTCAATTCAATAAGTGTCATACGATAAGGAGCTTTTGAAATAGGTTGAGTACCTGGCACTAAGTCAATGCTGAATTCAACCTCTCGAATGGGTGGCAATCCAGGAACATCTTCCGGAAACACATCAGCAAAATCTCTAACCACTGGTAAGTCAACTAAAGCTGGGCTAGATTTCAGTACATCAACCGCATAAACCAAAAATCCTTCTGCACCTCTCTGTAACAAACAAGTCATAGATAACACTGAAATCAAAGGAATTCTAGATCGAGAACCCTTACCAAAGAATTTCCACTCGTCTGCCATTTCAGGTCTGAACCTGACAACTTTCAGAAAACAATCGACTGTTGCCCTGTACTTGGTTAAAGCATCTATACCGACAATACAATCAAAATCTGACAACCCAAGCACAATACAGTCGAATTCTAACAAATTCCCCTCAAAACAAAGTTCACAGTTCCTGACTAGTCTGACAGAAACAATTCCTCCATCCAAAGGTGAAGTAACAGCTACTACTGTAGGCAACAATTCAGTCGGCAAAGCATGCAATAACACAAATTTCTTAGAGATAAAGGAATGGGAAGCACCTGTATCTATCAATACATAAGCAGAATAACCGAAAATTGAACAGTTACCTGCTATAACATCGTCAGGTGCTGCTTGAGCCTGATCCTCTGTCAGAGCAAAGACTCGTGCTTGCTGTCTCGGAGGCTGATTTGCACTGGTACTACCTCCCTGTCTGTTCTGCTGCTGCTGAGGTTGGAAAGAGTGCACTGCAGACGACTGCCTCTCCGGCTGAACTGCAGGTCTAGAAGAACTCCCACTCTGAGCTCTATCTCTGTTACGTTGAGGGCACACCTTAGAGAAGTGTCCCGGTTGCTGACATGTGTTACAATTACCGAAGACTCCCACACACTGATCCGGGGAGTGTCTTCCCCCGCACTTGCTGCAGTACAAGGCTGAAGATCCAGAACTCTATCCTGAACCAAATTGCTTCGAACCACTGGAACTCGAAGAACTGTTCCCCTGTCTCTTGAACTGTTTACCTCTTGCTTTGTACTGATCTTTTCTGTTTCCCCCCACTGTTTCCACCTTCATACCTCTGCTGCTGGTTCTGATGCTGAGATGGTGGGTTCTGATACTGTCTCTGTTGCTGAGGTGCTACCTGGTTACCTCTTTGCCTCCACAAGCCTACTTCCGCTCCCTTTGCGTAATTTATAGCATCCGCAAAGTTGTTAGGCCTGTTGGTGTTTACCAACATGAAGACGTCGGGGTTCAAACCATTTATGAACTGATCTGCCTTAGCTTCTTCATCTCCAGCAATTAGCGGTGCAAAACGCAACAGACTATCGAACTTAGCTACGTACTCTTCAATGTTCAGATTCCCTTGCCTCAGGTTGGCAAACTCTGCTCCCTTATCTTTACGATACGAGATAGGGAAAAACCGCTATTAAAATTCAGATTTAAAAAGAGTCCAAGTAACTTCCGTACCTCTACTCTCCATTGCTTTCTTTGTCATGATCCACCAGCTCTTAGCAACCCCACGTAGCTGATGAATGACTAACCTGATTCTGCGGTCATCTGTGTAATCAGTGGAATCGAATAGCTGATCAATATCATCCAACCAACTCTCGCAGTCAACTGGATTTTCTGAACCCATCAATAACGGCGGATTGAACGACTGAAACCTCTTCAGCAAGGTTTCCATAGGCGTTGCCGAAGCATCCAACTGATCAACTTCAGTGCTAGCCTGTTTAGTCGCAGGGATAACTGGCGGTGTGTTTCTGTTTATCACTCGACGAGGACCCATCTGATAATCAAAGGTTAGGACACGAGATATCTCAATCGCTACAATCCGTGCCCTTACAACCGCTTGGAATATCGGATACCAGTCGGTAACAGAAACAGTTATATCTCAAATAGATCATGCTTTATAAATTAAATCACATAACCATGTAATTCAATAATTCTCAATAATAAAGCATGTTCGCATGGAATTAAGTACACAGTTAAAATAATTCAAACACATGCGAGGAGTCAATACACGCAGACTCGATCTACCCGCTCACTCTAGTTCGACCAAGAATCTTAACTCTCTGATACTACTTAATGTGAGACCTCGTTTCTAATCAACTAATATCAGACGACAAGCGATATGTAAACAAGAACCCAAAGTATATATTATTTTTTTTAAAAAGGAGGCTCGCGCACCCGCGCTGACATCAGAGCGCCCGCGCCTACGCCCCGCAAAACCCAGCGCGTCCGTGCCTAAGGAAGCGCGCCCGCGCTTATACTGCGCAAAAACTAGCGCGCCCGCGCTCTAATTAAGAGCGCCCGCGCCCACACCTCGCAAAGAGGCCGCGCGCCCGCGCCGTCCCCTCGCCCAGACAAGTTAAGGCATTTAAATACACTCAATCAAAACCTAAACACTTGCATTAAGAGTATTTGACATTCCAATAACAATACAAGAAAGGTTTAGGGAAGAGAAACATTCAATTTGATAGTACCTACATCGTTTCTTGCTTACAACACAAATACGAGAAGTTTGAATGACTAAACATGATCGCAAAACATAACTAGGTTGACATGCTGATTCGACTTCTAAATGAGTCTCACTTCTATCTCTTGCTCTGGACGCTAACCAGGTCTATGCTGACTTGATCCTGCCCTTCCTGTTGCCAAGTACACATACAAAACAAAGCAATAGCCAGATAACCGGTGAGAATGATAATCCCAGTAAAAGCAACATATCAAGTAATGAATACACAACATGCTATCAAACCACATATTCAAGTCGAAGTTAATGATATGCATGTCTTTAAAACCAGGATATCAATTCTGATAAACAAGGGAGTACTGCTCTGCTTTTGAGATCCCGAGGATGAGATCACATAACGACTCACCGACTCTCCCAATCGAGGTGGTGCCACGTATCCCACTCCTCTAGACTTTGAGCAACCATAATGAGTATGCTATCACTAGGCGAAATACTACAACCTAGGCCACTCAATCATAGTTCCCAAAAGTCTAACAAAAAGGGCGGTTCTGCCCGCTGAAATAAAAGTAGGCTCAAGATGAATGCATAACAGAAACACAAACATAAGCCACATAACAAAAACTCAATCAATCAACAAATACAAGTTCCACATGCTAGAACAAGTATCAATGCAATATGTTATTTAAAAAGGGAAACTCGAGAACCAACTGTCTCGAGTATGCTATCCCGCTACGATGACTGCTTTTACCTTTCAATGCAGTAGTTCCAACTTCTGGAAAGCTACAACAAAAGATTATATCAAAGTCTAACCAATCTAAACAACAACAAGGCTCAAGGTAATTCTCTATACCGTTCTTCGTCCAAAACTCTGAAACAAACAATTGCTGTTAATCTTGGGCTTGACAAGCTCCAAACGAATCTGTTCAGATACCAATAAATGATCAATAACCACGATCAACTTACAAGCCAAGATCACAACTCAAAAACGGTTCGAAATCCCCAAAACTCAAACCGACGGCATAACGGCTATAAACTGAACAAACCGACAATGTAGACAGCAGTTCAATAGCGATATAATCTCATAACAATGCTAATACCACAACAACAAGGCAATTCCAACAAATATCAAAACTCAAACTTTCGAAAATGGCTTCCAAAAATCATAACAATTCCGAACGTCGCTCTATTTCAAAATCGATAGATAATAAACGATTAGAACACTGAAGAGAACAACATACTCGAATCTAAAACGATTCTAACAACATCCAAAAACTATAATACATCGGATTGAAGAAGAACTTACGATAGAACGAAGCTCTCGCTGTAGTGATCGCTAAACTGCCTTCAGAAATAATTTCCAACGGACGGATCGAGCCCGGAATGAAATCACAAAGCTCAAAAGCTCAAAAGTGGCGTATACAATGGAGGAGGCGTGCTTGAGGAAGGAGGAGAAGGCTTCTCCAAATCAAATCCAAGTGTAGATAATATATAAAAATCAATATTTGCGTTTTAGTCCCTGAAATTTCCAAAATTTGCAAAAAGGACCCTGATCAAAATCAAACCGGCTCGAGAACTCTGCAATCTCCGATTAACTCAAATAAACTCATTTAAGATAAAAACGGGGCGTTACATATAAGATACCTGACATCAGTTACATATCGAAGTCCATCTCGCAGACTGGAAGTATCCAAGAATTTCATCTGGAACATATCAGTAATTCCCTAACCATTGACAGATTAGTCAATTTTGGACTAGATTTCATCATATCTATTGCATAATAAAGAATTCCCTTGCTCTTTTCTGCAATCATCGAATCATAGATAGATAGATATCAAAGAAATTTGAAATTTCAAACTCTTACCTTAGAATTCCCATCCTTCTATCAGTTCAGTTCTAAATCTCCTAACTTTTTGAATCAATCTACGACATCCCTGTACTTGGTGAACATATCTAAACCGATAATTCAGTCATAATCTGACAAATCAAGCACAATTCAGTCTCTATCTCTCACATTACCTTCAAACTGTAGTATACCCTTCCTGACAAATCTAACAAAAATAAAACCTCCCCCCCCCCCCCCAAGGTAAAGAGATCACCACTACAAAACATCATGGCTCAGAGGTAATGCAAGCAACATGGCAAAGTGCTCAAATAGAACATATGAGAAGCATCTGTATCTCGCAATATAAAAATAGGCAATAGAACAATTACCTGCTAAACATCATCTGGTGCTTGCCTTTCTGACTGAGTCTCAAATTTTGAAGACTCCGCACCTTGTGATTTTCGAGAGTCTCGCTAGGGACACACTCTTGCGAAATGGCCTGGCTGACGGCATATGTTTCAATTACCAAAGACTCCTTGGCATTGCTTAGTCTGATGTCTTCCTCCGCATCGATTATAATACACACCGTTATAATTGGAACTCACCTGTCTTCCACTAGAACTGGGGAAACTACTCTCTGTTTTCTTGAACTATTTTCCTTGAGCTTTCAGAAACTTTTTCCTCCCATTGTTGCTACCACCGCTCTCAAATCTGGGGGTGGAGATTGAAACTGAGCTGATTGTTGTGGCTGTAGTGGTGGCGGTGAGACAATCGATGCTCTCCGTTGTCTAAGTAATCCAGCCTCTGCTCCCTTTGCTCGATCAATCGCATCAGCAAAGGTATTCGGTCTCCCCATGTTCACCAAAGTAAACACATCAGAATTCAGTCCATTAATGAACTGATCAGCCATTGCCTCATCACTATCAGCAACATGTGGAGCAAAGCGTAGCAAGGTAGAAAACTTTGCAACATATTCTTCAACATTTAAATTCCCCTGGTTCAGATTGGCAAATTCAGCACCCTTGTCTTTGCGATAAGATACTGGAAAGAAGCGTTGGTAAAACTCAGTTTTGAAGACTTTCCAGGTGACCACTGTACCTCGATGCTCCAAGGCTCTTTTGGTCGTAAACCACCAACTCTTTGCAACTTCATGCAATTGATGGCCTATCAGTCTGACTCTCCGTTCATCACTGTAATCAAGAGAATCAAACATCATTTCTATATCATCAAGCCAACTCTCACAAGCTAATGAATTTTCCGTCCCCTTCAACATCGGCGGTTTAAAAGACTGAAACCGTTTCAACAGTATTTCCATATGTGAAGCTGTAACATTCATAAAATCATCAGATATAATGCCCTGTTCTATTCTCGGTGCTTCTGGTGCTTGTGGCACTGTCGGGGCTACATTCACCTGTTCTGGCACTGTCGGGGCTACATTCACCTGTTCTGGCAATGTCTGTGTTTCATTTGCCTGTTCGGGCTGAGGAACTGCCACTGTCTATCTAGTAGCTGGTCGTCCTTGTCGTCGAGACATATTTGATTATCAACATGGTTAGGATACCATAATCATCAAATCTATCTCAGTCCTCCTCTGATCATCTTACCTCTGATCAAGAATCGGTTCTGATTCAATCTTAAATAAATAATCAAGGTAAGAATACCAAAACATGCTTCCAATCAATTCAGATAGTCGGGTAAGCATGTCATAACGCAACAGAACACATGCCTCTAATCGTTTCAGATGTTCCAGAAGCACGCGTCTTAAATAATCGTAAAGTCTACTTTCAAATAAAAATACAAAATCATGTAATCAATTACTTGAAAGTAAAACATGCTAGCATTTACAGCATATAATTCAATTATGTAAATAAGTCATAGCATGATAAAATAAGTAAGCAAGGAAGAAGACTCGATCTACCCCACTCACTATCTATCTCAGTCCAGAATTTTCTCGCTCTGATACCACCTGTTGTGATGACCCGGCTCTTAGTCTCTCAAATCATAAAATTAATCCAAGATCATGAATTAAAGATAAGCAATCAACAAGCATCCGAAGCTGTAAAGATTATTATTATTATTTTTTAAAATTGGGCCACGCTCGAGCGGCTGAAAAGCGCCGCTCGGGCGCACCCTGCTTGATTCCAAACAGAACCCTCTGCCCTGGGCTGCACTCGGGCTGCTGTTTTCTGCAGCTCGGGCGCTACCCTGGGCAGATTCTTGCCCAAGAATTGCAGCTCATTCTTGCTTTGAATAATTGCTTCCCATCTTGATCCTTTGATAATAAAACATGCACAAAATAAAGATCAAGTTCTAGACATGTTGAATCAAGTCCAATAAGCATCATCAAATTCTAAGAAACATTAACAAGGCAATAACATAAAATACAACATGTCATTGCAAAGGAAAAAACCACAAGATCAAGTGTGATTACAAGTTCAAGGAGCATACATTCTAGACTAAAGTTCAAGTCTAGTTCCATACAAGCATAGTACTTGAAACTAACATAACATAACAGCAACTTCAAATCTACACCGGATCATCACTCTAATCTCTCAATCTCTATTCTTCAATCTCATCTCTGCCCTGTTCTCGAACCACCTGTTGTCATGTACACATACAAACACGACAACAGCCGGATATCTCTGGTGAGAAATACATTTCCCAGTATAAGCAACATATAGAATTCTATCAAGTTCAAGTGTAATCACTATCATAATTAAGTCATAAAATATTCATGAACAACAATACATGCTATAATTCAAAGCATAAAACAAAGGCATGCTATAAATCAAAGCATAACACAAAAACATGCTATAATCAAAGCATAACATATTCATCAATACAAAGTCATTTATCAAATCTAAGTAGTGTCTTAGTCTTGACTCTGCCTTCTTTGTATTGACATCTTGATCTTGACTCTTAGTCTTAACTCTAGACCAAGACTTGACTATTTTCTCAACTCTTATCTAGGGATCCCGGTTTGAATAAGAACGTAACAAATCTCACACTTACTCTCCCATTCGAGGTGGTGGTACATTCTTATTCCCGAACTTCGGTCCACTATATCGATCTTTGGTCATAGGAGTCGATCTACTCCTAAGCACATCGATACAAGTCCAAACATTCGGTAATTTGGCACATCAACCATCCTAAGACATGGGACATCCGCCTTCAACTCTTAAAGATCTAGTGGCTTATCAAGATGCAACCAATTCTAGAAGCATTAATCTAAGCCACCTACAAGAGACAAGCTAATCTAGCAAAGAAAGGCAATAGACTTATCTATCTATGCCATCATCTATATCATACAAATTCATCTATCAATAAACAATCAAGAACATATATTTATGGACTTGAAAATAAATCAATTCCAACAAGAACAAATAAGTATGTGATTTGGGGAAACTCAAGTCAAATCTAACTCGAGTTATATATCCCGTGGTTCGATGTTGGTTTATACCTTTCTTGTCTTGGTTTCAAGCTCTTCAAGGCTATCAAAATCTGCTCCCAAATCTGGTCAAGCCATACAACATAATCTTGTGTCAAAAATCTGCTCAAACACTACTTGATTTTCAAGGCTCAACTTCATAAATCTTGACCCAATTCAATCCCGGTTCGAAGCTGAAGGTTCGAGTTCGATATCCCCTGTTTTCAAAACTGAAAACACAGCAAAAATAACTCATAATATCAGCAAGAACTCACTTCATCCATAGTTCCATCATAATCCATCAAATCAGTTTCAAATTCTATACCGGCGGAATAACGGTACAAAATCGGTAACCGAAACTAAATTCTATCAACTCTAACATTCAAATCAACTTCATAAACACTTCATACCAGCTTATACCACTCAAATATCAGTAATTCATCAAGTAATAATTTCGAAATAAAGGCTGGACATTCATCTAGAAAGTAAACGACGCTCGTTCTTCAATCTATCTTCAATACAATCAAACATAGAAGCTCAAGAACTCATAACCATAATAACTTCTGATTTCTGCCTCATAACATGTTTTTGAATCATAATGAATCTCATCAATACTTACATCAATAGATAGGCCTTCTCTCAAGGAGTCCGGAACACTTTTCGGAATCGAATTCGGACAACCGGAGCAAAAGTTATTAAAGATTGAAGATCACTTCTAAAGAAGAAATGAAGCCTCACGATTTCTTGGGTTGAGGAAGATGATATTCTGCTGAAACATACATGATACACGTTTACATATCCTAAAAGCCAAGTGTCCCATGTAAATTTTCCCATATTTGCACTTTGGCCCCTCAAATCTCCAATAATTGCAATTTGGTCCTCAGCCTTTAATTTAATTCAATTTCAATCCTAAATAATTTAAGAATATTAGAATTTAAATCAAAACTCTAAATATTCCATAATTAAATATACTCGGATTAAAATTAATTAATTTTGGATTAGATCAAATAATCCCGGGCCTTACAATTCTCCCTTTCTAAGATCGGATTTCGTCCTCGAAATCTCTTGCAATCGATACGCACATAAGATAAGGAATAAGAGAAATACGGAATAAGAACTCAGATCAGGAGAATAACTCGGAATAACGCTGTCTCCTATTCGATTCATCTTCTCAATAACTTCTTCAATTCTAGAACAACTCCACTGAACTGTCACTAGCGGTTTAATATTCTTTCTGAGCTGATTTTCTTCCTCATCAAATAGTCATATCATTTGCTCGACATAGATTAATGTCTCGTCAAACTCAATCTCATCTTACTTAAGTACATAAGCAGTCTCATTATAATACGCACGCAACATAAATACAATGCGAATATCAGAAAGCAATAAAGACAATGTTATTCGATAGGCAAGATTGCCTACTTCTTCAGAAGTGTCATCAGATTCAACAATTCTCGGAGATAATATTCGTCGCATATCAATTCAAACAATACTTCTGTAATAAAAGAATCTGTAAACATACTCAGTATCCCTGTTCAAAACACAAAATCGATGTCTGATCTGCGTATGTTTTGCTTCTCGATCATCAACTATCTTCATTCTGTTCTGAAAGAGCTTCTCTTTCTCTACCTTCATTAAAAATCATATAAGAACTGATCGCTGATACTTCTGAAATACTGTCTCAATTTAGAACATTTCTGTTTTACTTATCATTTAAAAAAAATCAGAACAGTATTGTTACATCTATTAGATAGCTGTTCCAGGAATTACAATCTCCAAGTGGCAATATTAGTCAGCTAATACCAAATCAGGTATTAAAAATTCTGAGCATCTCCTCAACTTTTGGATAGTCAACTCAAACAATCCATCAATAAGAGGATGGTAGAATGGAATCACATACAACCAATTACTCAAAAATATCTGACAATCGATGCCACAGTCTATCAAATCAATCTAAAGTCTCTAACTCGACAATAGATTTTAATACTTCCTGTCATCTCATCATGTCATTAACTTCTTTTACAGCTATCTTCTCTTCTCTGTAGCATAACCAATATAGCATATTCTTGCATTTGTCGAAATCAACTTAAATAAATCAAAAACTCATAACGATTAATAGCACATCAGTACCATACAACTCAAAATAGTACTCTGACACACTAGATTTCAACATCTCTGCCACATCATCGAGTCATATCAATTCCAGAATCAAACTCTTTTGGCAATCTTTCATAGCAAGGAATAACATTTCTTGTATAGCTCCTAGCTATTTCATCATATTGTATAACGTCAAATACAACATATCATGCTATCTGTAAGAACTATCAAATATTATATCACAATCTCATACCGATATAGATAGTTCCAGAATAAAATTCAACGACATTTAATCTTCTTTCGATTCTGAACTACAAATCTGTTCATAAAACATTCAATTGATCTCGCTCAGTCTAATTAATTGACAGTCTAGCTTTAGAACCAAGAATTCTATCACATCTGCATTCATTTCTCATCTGTTAGAATCGATAAATTCTGTAACTGCTCAAATCAATCAGCTAGTCAAGGCAAACAATAGCAAGTCATCATTGTGGCCTTATTCAATTTTTGATCATTAGCCCAAAATCTCACTGATCTGTATTTTTTTCAATTCTTGCAATTCTGTTGGTGCCATTCTATAAGGTACTTTCGAAATATATAAAATACCTGACATCAGTTACATATCGAAGTCCATCTCGTAGACTGGAAGTAATCCAAGAATTTCATCTGGAACATATCAGTAATTCCCTAACCATTGACAGATTAGTCAATTTTGGACTAGCTTTCATCATATCTGTTGCATAATAAAGAATTCCCTTGCTCTTTTCTGCAATCATCGAATCATAGATAGATAGATATCAAAGAAATTTGAAATTTCAAACTCTTACCTTAGAATTCCCATCCTTCTATCAGTTCAATTCTGAATCTCCTAAGTTTCTGAATCAATCTGCGACATCCCTGTACTTGGTGAACATATCTAAACCGATAATTCAGTCATAATCTGACAAATCAAGCACAATACAGTCTCTATCTCTCACATTACCTTCAAACTGTAGTATACCCTTCCTGACAAATCTGACAGAAATAAGACCTCCCCCCCCCCCCCCCAAGGTAAAGAGATCACCACTACAAAACATCATGGCTCAGAGGTAATGCAAGCAACATGACAAAGTGCTTTAATAGAACATATGAGAAGCATCTGTATCTCGCAATATAAAAATAGGCAATAGAACAATTACCTGCTAAACATTATCTGGTGCTTGCCTTTCTGACTGAGTCTCAAATTTTGAAGACTCCGCACCTTGTGATTTTCGAGAGTCTCGCTAGGGACACACTCTTGCGAAATGGCCTGGCTGACGGCATATGTTGCAATTACCAAAGACTCCTTGGCATTTCTTAGTCTGATGTCTTCCTCCGCATCGATTACAATACACACCGGTATAATTGGAACTCACCTGTCTTCCACTAGAACTGGGGAAACTACTCTCTGTTTTCTTGAACTGTTTTCCTTGAGCTTTCAGAAACTTTTTCCTCCCATTGTTGCTACCACCGCTCTCAAATCTGGGGGTGGAGATTGAAACTAAGCTGATTGTTGTGGCTGTAGTGGTGGCGGTGAGACAATCGATGCTCTCCGTTGTCTAAGTAATCCAGCCTCTGCTCCCTTTGCTCGATCAATCGCATTAGCAAAGGTATTCGGTCTCCCCGTGTTCACCAAAGTAAACACATCAGAATTCAGTCCATTAATGAACTGATCAGACATTGCATCATCACTATCAGCAACATGTGGAGCAAAGCGTAGCAAGGTAGAAAACTTTGCAACATATTCTTCAACATTTAAATTCCCCTGGTTCAGATTGGAAAATTCAGCACCCTTGTCTTTGCGATAAGATACTGGAAAGAAGCGTTGGTAAAACTCAGTTTTGAAGACTTTCCAGGTGACCACTGTACCTCGATGAACCAAGGCTCTCTTGGTCGTAAACCACCAACTCTTTGCAACTTCATGCAATTGATGGCCTATCAGTCTGACTCTCCGTTCATCACTGTAATCAAGAGAATCAAACAGCATTTCTATATCATCAAGCCAACTCTCATAAGCTAATGAATTTTCCGTCCCCTTCAACATCGGCGGTTTAAAAGACTGAAACCGTTTCAACAGTATTTCCATATGTGAAGCTGTAACATTCATAAAATCATCAGATATAATGCCCTGCTCTATTCTCGGTGCTTCTGGTGCTTGTGGCACTGTCGGGGCTACATTCACCTGTTCTGGCACTGTCGGGGCTACATTCACCTGTTCTGGCAATGTCTGTGTTTCATTTGCCTGTTCGGGCTGAGGAACTGCCACTGTCTATCTAGTAGCTGGTCGTCCTTGTCGTCGAGACATATTTGATTATCAACATGGTTAGGATACCATAATCATCAAATCTATCTCAGTCCTCCTCTGATCATCTTACCTCTGATCAAGAATCGGTTCTGATTCAATCTTAAATAAATAATCAAGGTAAGAATACCAAAACATGCTTCCAATCAATTCAGATAGTCGGGTAAGAATGTCATAACGCAACAGAACACATGTCTCTAATCATTTCAGAAGTTCCAGAAGCATGCGTCTTAAATAATCGTAAAGTCTACTTTCAAATAAAAATACAAAATCATGTAATCAATTACTTGAAAGCAAAACATGCTAGCATATGAAGAATACAGAGGAAACTCTTGGTTGATACTAAAATTTTATTGCCTATTATATTATCAAATTTATTTAATCCTCTAGTTTATAATTTCTGGATGTTAATATGCGATCATCAAATATATACATCATATTCATTACAGATCAGCATGCAAGAAATTCAATGGATGATCCTATTATTTTAGGATAATCTAGTTTTAGTACATATCATAAGTAAAAAAATTGTTGGGTGAGGGTGAAGAGAGTTGGGAGAAGATTAAGATTCGGACTTCTACATGGAGAGAGAGTTTATTGCATTTTTGTTTTTGTTTTAGCTAGGGACTGGATTTTGTATATTGCTAATATGATTTGAGCTTTAGATCATTTTGTGCAGATCAGCAGATCACTTATCCGTTTTTTTTTTTGTAATTAGTAGCTCCTTTACAAAAATAAAAAATAAAAAGTAAAGAAATCATCAATTTTCGCATTAATCATACCCTCTGCTTTCAAGACACTGACTTAGGCATCGAAGGGCTCACGCCGAAAACACCTTCGGCGCCCATTGACCTAGCTGTTGCTTGTGCAGATTTCATTGATACCCGACCCGACCTGTTTTATAAAGAAGTTGGAGGATCCATTCTACCCGACCGAATCCGAGGTAAAAAATCGACATCATCAGTAGTCTATCTATTTCTACTATAAACTAATAAAAGTATGAATGATGGGCAAAGTTTTTGCATCATCAAATTTCATTGTTGCCCCAACTTTGTTCTTAGAGTGTAAAATATGATGAGTATTACTATCATCTACTTCCCAATAAATGATTGTTGAATCCTCTAAATGGATGTATAATTCTTATATTTAGTTATTATGAGAATTATTGGTGATAATTTTTTGTTTCGAAAAATGTAGAGTCATGAGATAAATTAAGATGTATAAAAATCTCTTTTGATTATGATAATATAATATTAAGATACTGATAAAGAAAAACAAAATAATTTAAATAAAAAAAGATAATTAGTTTTAGTTTGAAATTATCATATTAAAACACATAATGAGTTGCATGTAAATTGTAATAATGTAATAATTTTTTGTTTCAAAAATTAATGTAGAGGCATGAGATAAATTAAGACACATAAAAAAAATCTTGTGATTATGATAATATAATATCAAGATATTAATAAAAAAACAAAATAAAACAAAAGTAACAATTATTTTAGTTTGAAATTATCATATTAAAATACATAATGAGTTATATAAATTGTAATAGTGTACCAAGGATGAAATACATATATTTTTTGCACTATCATAATAAAAATAACTAAATATTTTAGAAATTTTTATCCATTTTAAAACTTCAATAAAATATGTGCTTAGATAATTTGTGGATAGAAAATCACCATAATGTTATTATTAATGATTTTAATGTTTTAATATAATAGAACAAAAAATAAAATATTTCATCACAAATCAAACTCAATCATTTCTGTCATAAAAAAGGAAAATTAACATTAACAACGGATTTTGCTGAGATTTATCGCATTTCATTATATATATTTTTTTACTATTAGTACTAGTTTATTGAACTTTTTACTACTCCTATTACTACTATTACTAATTATTAATTAATAATTGGATGTACAATTTATGATTATAAGTTTTATAACTAAAACGTGATTTTAAAAAAAATAGAGAGGTACGAGTAATAAAGAAATATTTATAAGTAAAAAGTTATTCTAAGTCATCTGAATTATGTACTTTTGATGTTAATTTTTAATTGGTAAAAAAAAAAAGACAACAAAACACTAATTTAATATGATAAATTTAGAATAAAAATTAAAATAATAATTAAAACATTAATTAACGTGAAATAATACTTAGTGAAACTCTCATTTATATATAATAATGATTAAGAAAACATTTTGTTGGAGTTTTCGAGGTTTTGATGATTGACAAAACTAAGCGTAATTCATAGGTCAACCGATTGTTACAAGCATTGCGAATAAAGAACATAAACTGAACGAGTTTTGGAACTCAACTGATGTTGTGTAGTTAAACTAAAAACATAAACTGAGTTGACTATTAACCAGAGCTCAACCGAAGATTAAAGACATAATGTACTCAGTTTACTTAGCTAAACTGAAAGAGTTCCTCAAGAGTTAAACTGCTTCAACAAGCGGGAAACTGATCATCCAAAGAGACTAAGCAAGCAAGACTGATTTACACAACTCTTACGGATAGATTTTTCCGTACAAGACAAGATGCCGAATAATCAAAGTATGCCAGTGTACTATGGATGACAGAGAATGTCTGCGGAAAATACAAGCTAACGGTATTGATTTGAATTCAAACAGAGCCCTTGCCCGCCCAATATAAATAGACATTTAAGGGCATCAGAAAAGACATCCGACTCAGTAATAATTCTCGCATACAAACTCTAGTTATCAGAGGTAAACTGAACTTCAGTTTACCCATTCATTCGAGAAAACTAGAAGAAAGCATCTTGAAGCTTATAATATGAGATTCAAAGAACACAAGCAAGAGCATTCAAGCATAGCAGATTAGTGAGGATAAATTATTGCTAAGTGTTGTTGTAGTGATATATCAGTTGAGGTGCTGCAAACCTCGTTGTAACAAAAATCAGTCGTAAACTGAGATCTTGAGTGTTTTTAGGAGTTTTGAGATAGACAATAGTGTGTAACTCCTAGTCTTAGAGTGGACTGTTGCCAAGAGTTGTAATAGTTAAAGTCTTCTAGAGTGAATACTTCCGAGGTAAAAGAAGGGGTGACGTAGAAGTCTTTGAAATCTTCGAACATCCATAAACAATCCTTGTGATATTTTACCTTCAGTTTATCACTCACTCTCTCATCACTCCGATTATATAATTAATTTATAAGTTCAATATGTTAGTTGACCTCATTCCGCACTTATCAAGTTGGTCAATTAACATCGACATGCGAGAAGGAAAAAGATTCAGTTGACCAACCTCAACTGAACTAATATTAGCATTTATGGTAGTAAACTGCTACAGTGCTCTCAGTCGAGCAAAGTAACCCCTAACCGATCTTGTCACATTTATTTAAGATGACTAAATCATCGATGATGATAATATAAACTATTAATTAATATAAAATAATATCTTTTAAAATATATATAAACTAATTACTAAAGATAATATTTATTTTATATTTCCTCTTAATTAATCTATTTGCATATACTACACACAAGTGATATAGAAACAAGAAAATGGAGGGCAAAGTTTTTTTCATTACGAATTTATCATTTCGCCCTCAAATTGTACATCGATAAAAAAACATGCATGGACAATTATGAAAAATTGAGGTAAAAGATGTTGAAGATTTTGAGTTTCGGTGTGTTGCAATCTCGGAGATAAACTGAACGTTCGTATTGCTAAACTGATAGCATCGCAAAATTTGTAGTTGTGTAAACTGTTCGCGCACTTCATCGGTTGTGGCTAAGTAAATTGATTGCGTGCTCAACTATTTGGATATATCAGTTCACCTACTGAATCTAAGTACCCAGTTCATCTTCTCTCGGTTTACCTCTCCGCCACTAGACTGCCATCGTCAGGAAACTGAAGTTCGCACAATCAGCACTCAGAGTATATTCAGAAGAACTCTCTGTTTACCTCAGTGGATAAAGTTATCCGTACACTGACAGTTCTGCAACGACCCCTGCATACCCAGAGTGTACTTTTTGCAGAGAATGTTGACGTGGCAAATACAAACAATGCAACGGGAAAATTTGTAGATTTCAGTGATTATTTAAATTTATAACCGTTGGCACCCAAGCCTATAAATTGGCACTTGATCACTTGAGGAAACTCTCTGGAATTCTTGCGCTATCACACTCTCAAAAGAAGCTTTCAAAGTATCTCAAGCTAAACTGATCAAGAAACTCGAAGCACAAACTTTCATATTCTATTCGATCATTGGAGGATCAATTTGTGCACTTGCACGAGTTGTAATCGTTGTGTATTACATTCAGTCGAGGAATGTATTTTGTGTCGTGTTTACTAGGAGTTTTGAGATAGACAATTGCGTATAAGTCCTAGTCTTGGAGTGGAGTTTTGCAAATTTTTGTAAAATTCAAAGTCTTTTAGTGTTATCATTCCGATAAGGAATAAGGGGTGACGTAGGAGTTTTGAAATCTCTGAACATCCAGGAACATTTGTTGTGTCATTCATTCAGTTTACCTTACTTTATTCAGTTTCGCATACATTCTTTTGCATGGTGTTCAGAATCTGCACATTGACATTTTTTCGCACATTATACTTGTTTGTCATTTTGCATCGACATCAAGATAATTAAGAAGTCGGTCGCTAATCCGATTGAATTCTATTATCAGTCGAGAAATTTTTGTTAAGTGTATTCAAACCCCTACCCCCCTACACTCTACCGATCCTATCAAAAAATAAGGATGAAAAAGATATTAAAAATTTTAGTCAAATCTAAGTGTGATGTGATTTATTGCATCATGAGAAATGGAGATGGATTTAATTTTTTCATTTATATCCATTATTACCTCAAAATTAGTTATTAATAAATTATGTATGCTATATAATTTAAAAATTCACACACAATATGTCAACGTATTTTGATGATCGAAAACAATTAGAACAAGAAACAAATAATAATTTAATATATTAATTAACATAATTAGAGTTAGCATCTTAAAAATTACTCATAATTTCTAATTAAATTAAATCTTTTTTTTAAACCAAAACTTATTAAATTAATTTCATATATATTTTTAAAAATTACAAAAAAAATATTATAAATATTATATTCTTATCTGACAATCTTATTTCATATAAGCTCTTCAATAAACACAAATAAATTAAACCAAAGGGGAATATTTAGGAGTAAAACAATTATATATTATATTTTACCATATTAACTTTTGAATATTATTTGAATCTACATCATTGTTTTTATTATATATTGTCTAAATATATAGGAGTTATTTGCACCAAACACCCCTGTGAAATATTGAAAATGCACACTTCTTCCCTGTGAAATTTTAATAGGCATCTGCAACCCTGACTTTTTATAAAATTAGCACACTCGCCCCTTCAGATGAGTGATTATTGCGCACGCGCTCCTCATGCGACTGGACAAATATTTTGATATTTTTTGCACCAAATACCCTTGTGAAATATTAAAAATACATATTTGAACTCTTTAAATATAATTTTTAAATCTATTCAACCCATAATACACAATTTTTATTAAGATTCAATTATAAATATTTAGCAAACATTTTTTGTTTTATTAATTTTATTTTTTATTTTAAATGTATTATCATTAATTAATTATTTTCTAAAAAAATATTATTACTTTATCTTTATGTCATTATTTTATTAAACTCACTTCATATTTCCAACTTCTTCATTAAACATGCATTCATAAACAATGATTTAAATAATTTCAAGTACCAAAATATTGAACTAAATTGATAAGTTCAAACATATTGCTTTTTCGATTTAGGACTATATATTATTGAACCAAAATTTAAATAATTCGAGAAGATTCATTGCACAATTTGTAATAAATAATAAAAATAACATGGTTATATGATTCTAAATCGAAAAAGTAATATTCATGAACTTATCATTTTGGTTAAATATTTTGGTACTTTTAGATATTTAAATCCTTATTTATTAATCATGTTTAATGGAGAAGTTGAAAACACGAAGTGTTGATAAAATAATGATAACGATATAAAGTAATAATATTTTTTTAGAAAAAAATTAATTAAGAATTATAAATTTAAAATAAAAAATTAATAAAATTAAAAATGTTTAAAAAATATTTTATAATTGGATCTTAATAAATATTGTGTATTATTATTTAATGCAAATTCTGCAATGGATTTTAAAAAAATTTAGATTTTGGTTAAAAAATATGTAGTCCTAAATTGAAAATTAATATGCATGAACTTATTATTTTGGTTTAATATTTTGGTACTTTTAGGTATTTAAATCTCGTTTATGAATGTATGTTTAATGGAGAAGTTGGAAACACGTGCAAGGATTAGAGGAAAAGTAACGAGAAGAAACGGAAAGAGGAATTACGGAGCAGCAACTTCATAAAATTACTGGGAATTATTGATGCATATAAATACAATCTCCACTGTTCATAATAAATTTAGGATGTTTTGAAGTTGCTGTCAAAATTTCAACTCAATCCGACGATTAGATTGTGAGATATGATTTTTTGAAAATTATCGCGCGTTGCAGAATTTCACACCCGAGAGCTATGCGCGGGCACTCCCGTTGAGAAATTTTGAGCCTGGAGAAGTCAGAGAACCATGCACGGGCGCCCCTCTCCTCAAGAGCGCCCGTGTCATCGCGAAAGTCAGATTTTTTGATTTTTCGGGAAGGAAACCTTAGGACTTTCGTGGTCTTTTATTTATTGAATTGAAAGCACATAGAAAAGGGACTAGGATGCACATAATTGGAGGGGAAGCCGCCACATATCAAAGTAGATTTTGAGAGAGCTTCAACGTGAGAATTGGAGAAGAAATCTGGGCAAGACGTGAAGAACTTGAAGAACAAATACGAAGATCGGTCGACCGGACACGGAAGACCGACTACAGATTTGTTTCTTTCTTTTGAATTTATATTATTTATTTGATGTCTAGTTTTATGAACGTGAATTGTGTTTATCTATTTTTTATTATGAACTAAATTTCTTAGTCTAGAGGAACGACGAAACCTGGTGTAGACTTTTCTACGAGTTCTTAATTTTTATTGAATCGAATTTTCTTAGATTAATTATTTTTCTAGTATTGATTGTCATTTCAATTACTTGATCAATAATTGATTTGTTATATTTATTTTGATTCGACACTCGGGATAGGGGATTTTGAATAGGACCAATAAAAATTACACCGTTAATTGTTTATATAGCTCGGAAGAGTGTATAACGTTAAAGGAGGCTTAGAAGCACATTTTTTGACACATATCACTACAATTAGATTCTTAATAGGGATATTAGAATTGAACTGTAGTTGATACAATCTATTTGTTGCTCGGGAGTCGGGAGAGGGAAGTAGAATAACCTAAATGTTCTTGACTATTAATTGAATGGAATTTATGAAAATAAGTTAATTAGGAGTAGTTGTTGTCGAGGCCAGGTGAAATCTGAACCTCTAGACCATTTTTTCTCATTGATATTTTTTCTGAAGTTGTGTGCGCTTTGCTAAAATTTTCTAAATTTATTTTAAGTTGACAACCGAAAATTTCTTATTTAATTTTCTAGATAAAGTTTAGACTATTCTAATTACAAGTACTTAATAATTATCAATACTACTTCTCGTGGAAACGATACTCTACTCACACTTTATTAAAACTTGACACCGTGCACTTGAGATCACAAAAATACGCAACAGAGAGCGACCAGAGTATATAGTATGAAATATGACTTAAATCGTGTAGTTTGATTATTCACTAAATTTATAATTATTTACTAGTAAATTCATGTTATCAAAATATTATCCATGCTATTGTATACTTTGTATGGATGAAGAAAATTTAAATAAGTGTAAAATGATTTAAATTAATGCGACTGAGAGTGACTGAATGATATAGTATGAACTATAAAATATGACTTAAATCATGTTGTTTGATTTTTCACTAAATTTATAGCTATTTTTCACTAAATTTATGTTCTTGAAATATTTAATAATTTAGCTTATTATTTTATAATTTTAATGGACGAGATTTTTTTTTAAAACTAGTGTAAAATAAGCTAAAAAACGACTGAAAGCGATCGGAGTACATAGTATGAAATATGATTTAAATCATATTGTTTGATGATTAACTAAATTTATAACTATTTACCGCTAAATTTATGTTTTAGAATATTTACCATATTATTGGATACTTTGTATGGATGAGAAAATAAATTTAAATTAGTGTAAAAAATGAGCTAAAATGTGATTGAGAGTAGGGGTGGTTTTTCGGTATACCTTACTACAAATATTGGTATGAAAAAAATTCATACCGATACCGATAGTAAAATTCCGAAACTTTGCTACGAAAAAAATCCATATTGATATCGTATAGATACCGAAAAAAAAGCGGTATACTGAAAAAATGTATGTATATCGAAAAAATTTCGGTATGGTATGCCAAAATTCCGGTATTTCGATACGATATGACAGCCCTAATTGAGAGCGACTGAAGGATATATTATAAAATATTACTAAAATCATGTTTTTGATTGTTCACTAAATTTATAAATATTTATCACTGAATTTATGTTTAATAGACGAGGAAAAAAATAAAACTAGCGGAAAATAAGTTAAAATACGACTGAGAGGACCAAAAGACGAGCGATATATAAAAATGAAATATGAATTAAATCGTTTGACACCTCTATGTGACTCTGTCTATATATTGTCTTCAATTACAAATGAATGAAGAGTGAGATTGCAAGAGATGCCGGTGGTGGCCATGGCTGATGCTCTCAGGTGACTGCAATCAACATCAACTTTCTTCCATCGTAAATGGCCGTAAAACCCAAGTCTCGAACAATTCTTGAACCCCTAGCAGAATCCGCCCTCGATTCCGGTACCACTACCACCTGTGTAGCATTCTCCAAACCCTCCCAAGACCAAGCCCTTATATACGTTGGCACTCTAACAGGCATTTTGTTCTTATACTCCTTTCGGATTTCCCTCTCTTGTATCTCTTTCCTTAAACGAATCTCGGTCTGTGCCAGTCCCCTGAATTCAGTCTCTCCCCTCCCCCATCTTGGTAAACTGATTGTCTTCGCAGATGGATTCTTGTTTCTTATTGACGACACTTTACTTGAATCTCCTAAACGAATCAGCCTTATTAAAGGCGTCACCGCTTTTTCTCCTAAATTTCAAACCAAAAACCCTTCGGATAGTTTTATTCAGAGATCCAAAAGTAACGACTTTTTCGCTATTGGGATAGGGAAGAAGTTGGTATTGGCGGAGTTGATTTTGAGTGGGACGTTGGTAATCTTAAAGGAGTTTCAGGGGATTTTTGATGGGATTATTACCACCTCTTCGTGGATAGATGATTCTATATTTGTTGGTACCAATATCGGGTATTACTTGTATAATATTTTAAATGGCAGATGTCAATTAATCTTTTCGCTACCGGATGCTTCAAGTGTGCCGAGACTGAGATTGTTGGCCTATGAGGCGAGGGTGTTGTTGATGGTAGATAATGTTGGTATCATCACAGATATGGAGGGGAACCCTGTAGGAGGGAGTTTGGTGTTTAAGGAGACTCCAGATTCTTTTGCAGAAATAGGTAGTTATGTGGTGTCTGCGAGGAAAATGAAGGTAGAGTTGTACCATACGAAAACGGGATTTTGCGCTCAGAGGTTGGATCTTGGGGATTTAGGTGCTGGCCCATGCGTCGTGACAGATGAGGGGGCAGAAAATGGGAAGCTTGTTGCTGTTGCAACGAGATCAAAGGTAGGTTTTAACTGATATGTGCTTTCTCTTGGATCTGTTATTTGAAGTTTGAGCTAAAATTTAACTTTTCCCCGGCATGTATCACTGATGTGCATGAAAGAAACACGTTGGATGAATCAGTTTCTGCTTGTCTGAATATCTCAATTTTCTGCTATTATGAAGTTTAAAAATAAGTGTGAAACATAGAGTTTTACTAGTGAAATGATCATTAGTTTGTTAGGTGCTGACAAAAGGTCCTGACCATTCACATGCTATATCCTATCAAGGTTGTTTGCTATGGGAAAATTTCTGGAGAAAAGCAAATCAAGGATCTCCTGCGAAAAAAGAACTTCAAAGAAGCCATCTCATTGATTGATGAGCTTGAGAATGAAGGTGAAATGACAAAGGACATGCTTTCCTTTGTTCATGCACAAGTGGGATTCCTCTTGCTCTTTGACTTGCATTTCAAGGAAGCAGTAGATCACTTCCTGCGTTCGGAAAACATGCAGCCTTCTGAAATTTTTCCTTTCATCATGCGGGACCCTAATCGCTGGACCCTGCTGGTACGTGCTGAATGCCAATTTGTTTCGCCTATGTATTTGACTTCATGTTTGAAAGGTTTTCTTTGCCCATTTGAATTTATCTGCTATGCCCTTCAAGAACTTGTATCATGTTCTTATTTGGTGCTTCTGGAGATGTAAATGTATTACATTGAATATGGATCAATATACCTGAGAATTCAGATGTAACATGCAACATCATTCATGCAAGTACTTACTTCTGTATGTCATTTCCATAAAATTTAGTATTTACGCAATGTGTTATCATAAAATATAAAATAAAAATAAAAATGTTGAAGTGCTTGAGATATATACATGGAAGGTTTTCCAATGATGGACAAAGAAAATAGAATATGCAGCTATCTTGTGGCTTTGTTTAATGTGCTGGCTGAGTATTTGATGAGGTGGAATGTTTGATTTCATTCTTTGTTTCATCTTCTGTTAATCATATCACAATGAATCCTACACAATGTTCAGTGAACTGTTTGAGAATTTTTAGGTTCCAAGGAACCGCTATTGGGGCTTGCATCCTCCTCCAACACCTCTTGAAAATGTAATTGATAACGGATTGACAGCCATTCAAAGAGCTGTATTTTTTAAAAAGGCAGGTCTGGAGACTTCTGTCGACGATGAGTTTCTTCTAATTCCACCCAGTAGATCTGATCTGTTGGACTCTGCGATTGAAAACATGATAAGGTGTTAATGATTTTTAGTTGGTAATTATTTGAAAGCCATCATTTTCATTTTTTCGTTTTAGTTCTACGATGTTCATTCCACTTTCCATCCACTCTTTCCTTTCTATGCTCATTTGCTACAGATATTTGCAAGCTTTCCGTGATAAAGATTTGAACCTGTCAGTTAAGGAGGGAGTTGATACACTTTTAATGTACCTATATAGAGCTCTCAACCGTGTTGAAGACATGGAGAAACTCGCATCTTCTGAGAATAGCTGTGTAGTGGTAGGCATCACTTTAATTTTCTCAGTTAGATGAAAAACCATGTATTGTTCTGTCATGGGCCTGAATCCAGGCCAATCCAAGATATCATTATCGCAGCCAGACCAATGGCAAATTTCCGAGCGATAGCATCTTAATTGCTTGTTTTCATTGATCTATTTATTTTTTTCTGTAGTTGTTGGTTTGAATAAATGATTATCCCATTAAGCGTAATCCCGGTTAGGTTGGTTTTTATTTTTAAACATTGAACCTATGCTGATAAGGGCATTTATAGGACTTGGTTCTCTTTTGATTCATCTGAATTATCTAAATCTTATTCTCCTAATTACTTGTTAAAGAGGTTGGGAGGTCCCCTCCATTGAGCCTCTACACCTTATATCAAGAAAAATAGGTAGAAGTTGAAGAAAAACGAAGAAACATAAAAACATAATCGTCGAGGATTTCATCGTTCATCGTCCCAAACATGATCCTGCTCCCGCACACGTGACATGTTCATTTGCCTCTTAATTATTTTTAATCAATTGAATGTTTTAGCATAGAATCTAATAAGTTTAAGATTGTGTAGCTGTATTAAATGCAAATTTTGGCTTCAAATGATGACTACTCTATTTTCAATGGGCAGTACAGGAGGAGCTTGAACCACTGCTCCATGAATCTGGGCATTTACGTGCTCTTGCATTTTTATATGCTGGTAAGGGAATGAGTGACGAAGCTCTTACCATCTGGCGCATATTGGCAAGAAATTATTCAACCAGCTATCATAAAGGTCAATATGAGGTAACTGGTTCACTAAAGCCCTTAAGTCCGGAGATGGCTGCAATTGAGGCATCTAGGATTCTTGAGGAGTCTTCTGATGAAGATCTTGTACTTCAACATCTTGGATGGGTACATGAAAAAATATATTTTTAGCTTTTGTTTTCTCATGACGGCAATAAATACTTTATCCATATTTATGCACTATGAACTTTTCAGTTAAAAATTAAATTACCTTTTTTCCTTGATAGTAATTGCTGATGTTACTTGTTGTTTTCCATTAGATTGCAGATATCAATCAGGTGCTAGCAGTCCAAATTTTGATATCAGAGAAAAGAACAAACTTACTATTACCAGGCAAGACTAATAATGAGCATGTAGTTGTTATGTTTATAAGTTTATCGGATGCCAAACCTAACTGTTTTTAATGTAATATGATATCATACGAGTGACTTTTGAATCATTGAATTATAAATTTTTTAATTAATTCCTGACAGAAGAAAACACCTTGATTTTGCTACTACAATACTTATAACCAGTGCATCACCCATTTTCTTCGATCTGAAGTACTAATTAGCAAGAATGCAAACCATACCTTGTACTCATGTATAGCCAGTCTCATCACATATGTCCCATCGTATGTTTTTTAACAGAAATTATGGGTTTTAACTGTGCCTTCTGACAATTAATCATTTGTACGCATTTAAACTTTATGATTACTAAAGAACTAGATAAATTTATTTATTATGGATATGATTGATTGATGCATTATAACTTTTTGTATCATTTTATTTTTGAATAGTTGTTACGTTCTCCGTAGGTTAGTGGAGAAAATTAGGATTTCTGGTGCCCATATGTTAACACCGGTGTTGTATTGAGAATGTCAGTTTTTATTCAACATTCTTCAAGTTGGTGCATAGATATCTGATACCAGTTATTCCCAACTTAGAGAGATTTTCTTCTGATACTGTTTAGTGAGAATGTCAGGTTCTTGTGTTCTGAAGGCACATAGCGATGATGGATCTTTACATGTTCGATCTCGGATTTTATGAACTTTCTGTCAATAAGGACATGTTTTATGCGATTGTGTTGAATAAGATCGTGTACCACTCCATAACTGACTTACTCTCCCTGTACAACTCCATTTTGTCTCCAAATTAAATTACACATACCTTGTACGATGGCATCGGTATCCTGCTTCTGTACTCTTCCTTGAAACAACATTTTGTTTCTTGCTCCGCCATGTAATAACACTCCCCTTATTTTGGTGCAACATCCAGTAGTAGAGGCAGATGAGATTCTACCTTTAGGTTATTGTCCCAAGAGTGCATCCAAGGGTGGGTATTTATTAATGCATGTGATGTTCACATGTTCACATTTTTTCAGTGCACCCCACATTTGAGGAGAAATATCCACTGTTAGATGCATCCTTAGGGTATTACCCCAAGAATAACATGAAATTTGCCCGTAGTAGACATGCTATCTCCAAGTAATTTGGCCCAATTAGCATCTGCAAATCTTCACTGTTCTATTGTCACTTTCTGTGAGACCCGACTAGGAACTTAAAATATTTTACCCTAGGAACTTAAAATATTTTACCTAGTCTGGCACCACAATTCATGCAAAAATTGTTGGCCCTTTCGAAAATATCGCAGGTAATACACGGTGCACTCAAAACATTATAATTATTTATATACCAGTATTAAAAACGTTTTATACATCTTATTTCATAGCAAAATACAACGAAACGGACTTAATATGACCAATTAATACTAGAGGACAAAATACTATAGCAGTTTTGGAGAGCCAACGTTTTCATTGTTTCCGAATTTCCCTCTGGTTCTAGCTCTTGTACTCTTAGAAGGCCGAGCCATTCCCATCCCCAATTGGTAGTCCCGTTGCGGCCTATGACCATCTGTCCCGTCTCCATTTTGATGGGCCTAACCTAAGCTCGCTCTTCAATATGGATTTGTGAACGGTCAATCTACTTCTTTGGAAGTTTCAATGCTGAATGACTTGTCTGCTACCAACTTCTTCCTCTATGGGTAGGCCCAACCACCACACCACACTCCTAGGAGTTAGGATAGTTAACGGAACACCAGAATTATTCCCCCTTCGATTTTCTTTTGGCTTGCAAATTTGTGGCACCGTAGTTGAATCCTTATTTTGGCTTCATCGTCTGTTTAAGCGTATGTTTAAGATTCAGTCTCTTTGGAATCTGGAATTTACAGTAAACAACGAGAAAATAGAGGAAGCATTCATGATTTACATATTTACAACAAATCAACAATGTTATAGCAATTGCAGTGTGTCAATATGATATGAATGTAAGCACGGTAGAGCATCACAATTAAATATAATGTCGATTAATTTAATGACTGTTTAGAATTTAGAGTAAATATCATCGGCTAAAGAGGAAGCTTCCACCAAACAGTCACTGTAGCTGCATGCCGGTTGTAATACTCACTCAGTCACTAAGATTGATCCATGCTTCATGTTCCCATGTACGTTGGGTCACTGGTTTTTGGGATTGGTGTTTCACCAGTTAAATAACCCACCTTTTCTTTTTCTCGAATCACCACAAGAATGAACTCGAACAATTCTTTGAAATTTAACCCATTCAGTTTGTGTTGGGTATCTGCAGGGAATGATTCATATCCAAAATTGAGACGATGGGTCCAAGGGATTTTGACGAATCCATGGTCGAACTTTTGGTGTGATTGAGACATGTCTCTGATGCCATGAGATCAATGAAATCAGAATATATTTAAGAAGAAATCTGTGTATTTCATTGAAAAAATGATACAGATATATGCACAAATCTAATAGCTTTATCTTGTGTCTAACTTTGGAAAAATGCCTATAATTGAGCCAGAGAATCAGAACTAATTACATTTTAACAAATCTGAAAGTTTATGATTTTCATTCCTTATCTTTAATGATCCTTTTCATATCTTTCTTCTGGTCTACAAAATTTCTGTGCGTGGTTTCTATTGGGATGGTGAATTTTTACCTCTTTTTTTTCACAGATAAAGTAATATCCACTATTGATCCCAAAAAAGTGGAAATTCTTCAAAGGTACGCCCTGGCATTCTTTACATTTTCTGTGGCATGGGTGAACTTATAGCCTTTTTGTGGATGTGTTGTCAATTTAATTTACTTGATTTTTAGGTGTTTGGGACAGTGACAAAGAAATGGAAACTTTTTAATGTGTGTTTCTGGTCCATATTTCGTCTTTATAGTCTAGTCATGGCTCTAGTGTTTACTATTGTTATCTTATTTGGAGGGACATTCATTTTTCACCCGCGACAGAAGCTCTAGAAGTTATTCATCCAGTTATTCTACTCTTTAAGAATGTGATAGTTGCATGTCCTCATTTTCTTTGGATACCAGCTATTCGCTCTGTCACCTAATCATTCTCATATCCAGAGATCTTCCAACTATTTTTTTTTTCAATCTTATTGAAGATTTTTTGTTAAAAAAAAATTACTTTTCAAGATTGTATGAAAGAAAATTTTACTGATGCTAGCTTAGTTGAATGAGCTTCAATGGTGTTTGGTGAGGCTTTGGATTATTTTTGAGTTGATTTTTCTGGAAAGAGATGTGTACTGTTTTTTAAATCAATAATGGTGTTTTGGAGATGAACTTTGGACACAATCCTTAATCAATCCCATGTTTCATAAGATCTTAAAACACACTTACAAACCTAATTTTGTGTTGTAATTTTTTTTCCTGAAACTTCCAAAATTTTTTGGTTACCCTACTTTTAGCTCTTACTGAAATGGTTATTGTAATCATACCTCTTGCTATTTACTTCTCCAATTTGACTTGCCACTCAATAGTTCTACCCAAAATTAATTAAGATAAGATCAGATTGATTGATTGCATTTTACACCAATAATTTTTCGTTAGTGGATTGATTCCTAGATATTGCATTGCTGACTCCTGTACAAAAGCACTAAAATTATCAGTACAAATACAGTTTTTTCCTCCTGTACTAAGATTTTCATCACCTCATTGATGCAGATATCTGCAATGGCTAATTGAAGATCAAGACTCTAATGACTCTCGGTTCCATACTGCATATGCCCTCCTACTTGCCAAGTCAGCACTTCAAAGTTTTGAGATGGAGTGTCCATCAGAAAATTCTGTTGCTGGAATGATGAACGATGAGACAAGTATTTCTAATGCTGGAAGGAGAACAATATTTGAAAGTACTGTCAGAGAAAGATTCCAGATTTTCTTACAGTCATCGGACTTGTACGATGCAGAAGAGGTCCTTGATATGATTGAACAGTCTGAACTATGGCTAGAAAAGGTCCTCTCGCATTCATCTGGTCATCATATCATAATGATACATGCAATTCCCATTAGGCTATTAAGCATTTGATATGTTTGTGCAGTTGTCGCTGGTGCCATTTTTTGGTTTATCAATATATTTAATCTAGCATTACTCTTTTTGGCAGGCTATTTTATACAGGAAGCTTGGTCAAGAAACACTAGTGCTTCAGATTTTGGCCTTGTAAGTCTACTGTTTAAGTGATGGTTCAACCGTTGTCATGCTTCAATCTTCATTATGTACGATCTCTGCAATATCTTACTAGCATCATGCTTTTTGCATTTTGTTACCCTTTTTAAGCTTGGAAAACTCAATTCCCATACTTGATTGATGAATGCGTCCTGTACATAGGATGATCGGACTTGTATGATTTGTTTTTTCACCTTGTATAGGAAATTGGAAAATTGTGAAGCTGCTGAACAATATTGTGCAGAGATTGGTAGACCAGAGGCTTATATCCAGTCAGTCTATTTTTATATCTTGATAGCTCCATGAATATTGGTCTTGGTGCTATCCTCACGTTTTTTTCTCATGGTAGGTTACTTGAGATGTATTTGGATCCAAAGGATGGTAGGGGGCCCATGTTTAAAGCGGCTGTCCATCTTCTTCACAATCATGGAGAATTGCTAGACCCAATGCGAGTGTTGGAGGTATGAAATCTATCATCCCCCTTTTCCTGTAAACCGGTATCTTTTATTCTGGAAATGCTCTGGATTCATGATCAGGAGATGGCTTCTAGAAGTTATGAGTCGATGGTCAAAGCGCATATCTACTTAATTTGTGGTTACAGTCTTGTGTCTTTAATTGCAATAAAGTACTTTATCTATGATCATTGTTTCTATATGCTAGACAAAATAATCTTGCTTCTTATTTTATAAGAGAGTCATAGACCAAAAATTTTGTTCAGTGTATATAAGTTATTCAACTTTTCTTTTAGTTCTCCTTGCCTTTTTTAGAACGAACAGTTAAAGAGATCACAATGTTATACCTTTTTGTTTATTTTTTGGAACCCATTTTCTTTTGCAGGTAATTTTTGAATAATAGATGGTCATATATGTTGGAGAAAAGGCTAGTAATTTATCTGTGTCTCAGATATTTGACAGTATTCTATCTTTCCAGGCTGATAATTTATCTGTCTCAGATATTTTGACAGTAATATATATTTCCAGTCTCCAGTTGATGTCATACAAAATTACATACTAATATCCTTTGTGAGATAAGTTTGTGGAAGAATTTTCTGTATTTTGCTTTGGTTAACATAATTGTTCTGGCATGTGTACGGTTTCTGTTGTCACCTACCTGTTCTTGTATGTCAATGCAATAAACACTTGGTTAGTATACTGTAGTACGCCATTGAAAGTGACACCAGGATGAAAAGGTCTAAAGATGGGAAAAAAATTTATTTATGTTGCCAGTTATCTGGTAATGTGTTAAAGATATAAAAAATAAAAAGCAAATAAAAATATTCTGGTCAAGGTGTTCTTTGTGACCTCTTGTGTGATGTTTCCCTTAGGTTGTGCTTTGAGTGCAAATTATCTCGGTAAAACTTTTTGTCTGCCATCTTTTGGTGTCTGGCAATGTAATGGTTCAAGAAAGTTGCAATTTTCTGTGTGTATTAATTTTGTCAACATAAATTACTGTTTTGAGTTCCACGCTTTTGTTTTTTCTGCAGAGACTATCTTCTGATATACCCCTGCAGCTTGCCTCAGCCACAATACTAAGGTTGCTTAGAGCTAGGCATCATCATCATCGACAAGGACTGGTATGTTTTTTTATGTAATCCTGTTTTATAAAAGTGGTTTTTTAAAATTTTTTTATAGAAAATGTTTTAAAAGTTGTTTTGAGAATAAATATGTATTTGAACAACTATTCTATAAAAACGTTTTTACGATTAAAAAGTAGTATGTTTTGTTTTCCATCATTGCTTTCAATTCTAAAAACATTAAAAAACACATTTCAGTTGTTACGTAAAAATTATACTTGAAGAACACCTTTTTAAAAATATTTTTCAAAAGTACGTGCCCAAACAAACCCTCAATCTTCCAACTGTTTTTCACATTGTGAATGGTTTTTCTCTTTGTATCTGTCTATCCTTCGAGGCACTTTTCAAGGAATTTTAGTTGTGTGCTGAAAACTGTTTTGAGTTTTGCCAGATTGTGCATAGTCTGTCCCATGCTTTGCATGTCGATTTGAGCTTGGCAAGATTGGAAGAAAGATCACGTCGTGTTCTTATTGATGATGAAAGTGTTTGTGATTCTTGTCATGCACGTCTTGGTACTAAACTCTTTGCCATGTACCCAGATGATACGATTGTTTGTTACAAGGTATGTAATGCCTTTTTGAATTCTTCTTCGAAATTAGATCCTATGCCTCTCTGTCAGGATCCCGAGTTATGGATAATGGGGCGGTTAATGGGTTTATGGTTAAAACTGATGCTCATTTTAGGAGAGAACCTCACAATCTCAAAATAGTAGTAGTTAACGGAATCCTTCAGCTTATTTTTTTAATCCTCCACGAGTCACATCCTTGTGCTCTGTATCTTGGTTTGGACTTGGGTTGGGTTGGGTTGGGTTGGGTTGGTTTTTCGTATCTGGGTCCGTCACACTCTATAAGACGGAAATCTTAGCCTAGTTTTGGTTCGATGATGGTGTTTGGCTGCTGTTGACCATCTGCCACCACCACACCTCCCTTCCCCCCACCCTTCATTGCCTAGGTCCTCTCAGTCTGGTTAGTATAATGCGTGAGGTTTATATTATACCTCTAGGCACCGCTTGATGTGAAGGATAACACATTGATTGATTATTTATCTTTGCTTTGTCCAATGTTCGTCTCAACTTCTTCCAAGGATTAATGTAATGTACCGTTATTTAATTCAAGGATATTGATTTATCATCTTTATATTATTCATCCATCATCATTCAATCCATGAACCAGACGGTGTCTTAACTGATTAAAAGTTGAAACTACCGCCTTAACTGATTAAAAGTTGAAACTCCTTCTATTGCAGTGTTATCGTCGTCAGGGTGAGTCAACATCCGTCACAAATCGCGATTTCAAGAAAGATATATTAGTTAAGCCTGGTTGGTTGGTAACACGATGATCATGTATCATGAAGTTTTGACTTGATGAGGTGGCATGATGACATGAGAATTGAACAAAAGCAATGACTCCAAAATATTTTGCAAATATGGAAACCCGTTGTGGAATGGGTTGAACTGCGGCAGTGTACAGTCTATTTCAGTAGAGAAGACGTATATTGCCAAGTGGTGTACACGTGACGACTTTTATTTTTAGTTGAAATGATTTGTTTATTATGATATTTTATAGTTTACTAAATAGTGGTTATTATTGGTTTAAGAAATTCGTAGTAGTGTTTTAAAAATGAAATATGATTGTGCTGGAGGAAAGTGAATGAAAGTGAAAAACATCTTTTCTTTTTGGCTGAACAGTGACGTGAATGATTAGGGTTGTATTAGTTATAAATCTTGTGGGTTAATTGCAAGATATTAAATACTAATATGGTATTATTAATTACTTAATGTTATAGAAAAAACTGACATGGTATTTTACTATTTTAGGAATAATAACAATTCGAGTTAGTATGTTGTGAGATGGTCTCGTTGATTACCGGTTGATTTGATTTATATTTACAATGAAAAATAATTTTTTTTTCATAAGATAATTTTTTTTCATCGATAAGGTCAATTAAGATATTCGTAGGGCATTGTCACGCCACTCCAAGGGCAGTGCCTCTAGGGCAACATAGACTTTCCCAAAGATAATTTAGGTGAATTACATTGCTAATCCCATAAGGGGAAGTTTTATGTCAGTCCAGGGGCAGTAAAGATAACTTAGGTGAATTACATTGCTAATCCCATAAGGGAAAGTTCTATGCCACCCCAGGGGCAATGCCCCTGGACTGGCGTGATAACCCGTGATCGTAGGGCACACTTATTTTAATCAATCATACTCTGTCACGTTACCCCAAGGCAGTGTCTTTTGGGTAGCATAGATCTTCCCTGACAAGGATAGTTATCTTTGGTCTTCCTTTCCTTCACGGAAATGAATCTTAAATTTGTGTTTGGAAAAAAGTGGTCGTGGAGTCGAATGTATGGCTGGAGGCACAAACTCTGGGTCCAAGTGTTTTTGTTGGAGTGAATCTGAAGTTTGGCTAAATTTGTCTCGTTGCTAGCCCAATTCCTAGAAAATGTCACTAAAATATTATTATTTTTATTTTGTGTATATGTTCGCGAATTTATGTGATATCACAACTATTAAATTAAAATAAAGGTATTTCATCTATCTAAGAAATTAAATTGAAAGAAAATGTTGAAATGATTTTTATTTGAAATGTTGCCCGAACATCCGAGTCCAAGAAAATTTGGAACAATAGTGTTTGTTTGTGATACATATAGTTGAGAATCCCAATTTCCAAATCTTGTAAATGGAAACCGCTACTTATCCGATTCTAAACGCGCCCCGATTCGGCGGCAGGGGTACAATCAAGCTGAGCTTTGGCAACAAATTTTGCAGTAATTCTTCTCGCTTTTCTTCAAAATATTGTCACTGTTGCCGGAAAATCAAGACCTTGGATTTTCACCGCTTAATTATAAATGCTTCCTCAAGAAACAGTTTCGAAAATCACATTTCCCAGAAACTCGCCATTCTTCTTGAAGTTGAAGGGTCCGTCGGCTTTTTTCTTTAGCTCCCTCGTCGTTGTTTTTATATTAAAGTTTTTATCTGATGTTTTTCTCTTCTTGAGTTTTCATTGTACTATATGTTATCATTAATAACCCGCACTACCCAGTTATTTATATGACAAGTTATTTCGTCAGGGTTTTAATCGATGTGAACCGATCAGGCAATCGCCAGGCCTTTAATGCAGGTATCACTTATGCATATATTTCTGCTAATCTCGATTTGTGTTTTTCTTCTTCACCTTGATTCTACTGTGGCATCTAATGATATTTTCAGCATTTAAAAAGCTTGGACTAGACTGTGCAAATTGGACCGAACCAGTTTATTCCGACCTTGCAAGGTGTGATACATCAATATTTAAAGTTTAAACAGAATGGTTCTTTTAGGTCAGCTATTTGTAAATCAAACGAGGGAAAATCAATTAACTATGAGTCCTTTTTTTTATATATCATCATGCTTGTGTGAATCAAAATTATCATTTCCTTTTGTTGGTTTGAGGCTCTGGTGTGTTTCAAATAGATATTATGTGTGATAAAAGCACTTTGAATTGTTGATTAATTGTCAAAGATATCTTGGAACCATCGAATTACCCGACTCAGTAATTAAAGATCAAACAGAAGAGGAGAGTAAAAGGTTTAAGCTCGTATGTCTTCAAATCAAAGATGCTGTGTCTTCAATCAGTATAGTGAGAACACTGTTCATTCTCGTTAAAATAAAAGATAAAAAAATTGGTTCATAGTTTCGCTTGAATACCTAAAATTACCCAATCGGTAAAACTTGGGCGCAACACAAAGTAATTGTGCGGTATTGAAAGATGCTAGTATCTAGATGGAATATGAGCACACTTGTCCATTTCATAAACTGTTTTGACTTTTTAAGATGCTATGCAGCTTCTGCCCACTTGAATGCTTTCTGCATTATTGATCTAATCAGACTTATTCGTATGTGCTCAGGAAAAGTGCTGGTGACGAGGAAAGGATGTTAGTTTTGTATTTTAACAGGGTGAGCTCCTGCATGTTTCCCGTTAGCAAGCCTACATGTGATTGATGTTACTATATTTCTGTGAAAAGCCCTAATAAAGTGATTATGATTTGCTGTTTGTGCAGATTGGTTGGCCAACCTCAGTTGCCACCAATGAGAAGGAAACTTTTATGAAAAATGTTCTTCGCGAGAAGGTGTTGATGACAAATAACTGAGCTCTATTCCAATTTTCATAAAATGCTATGGCCTAATTTTCTCACCTTTCCCACTGTCATTCTAGATGGATTTAACTTTTGAAAGTCGTTTGTGGTGTCAGTAGGCAATAGAACTAAATTATTTAGCATTTATTGCCATTGTTTTGGTACTCTATAACTCACTTTTGAGGCTTTTGATGCAATGATTATCTTAATTCGTTTTGCTTTTATATTACCTCTATGAATCCATTTATAATTAAAGATCAATCTTGTATGTGAAGTTACTACTTCCCTGTTTGCTAGGTTAAGTTTGTTTTGTGAAATACAATTGATGAAATGGATGTAAAATTTATTTTCATGTATTTTTCTTGTGGTATAAATCTTGGGCTACAGTGTGGGATATTGTTGAGCTGTTCATTTAGTGTCCAGTAGATACAGGAATCCTATGCTGTTTGATATATCAATTTGGAAATTATACTTCTTCTTTACGAGTGAAGATATTGATTGTCATTAAACATTAGTCCATTTCATTTTGTTTATCAATCTATTACTGGAGTGGTATATTCTTATTAGCATCTTTAGATCTCAACAATGTCATGTTACTTAATTTTTCTCAACCACGTTGAGTTAATCAAAGGTTAGTTCTACCAAAAGTAGTTGAATCATTGATTAATGTCTGCAGAAGAATGCACTGGATGGTCTGGTCATGTCAAAAGCTTTTACTTTAAGACCTGGTGCCAAAGAGTAAGAAATCGGATTCTGCTTTATGTGATTTAACCTGGCATGGAATTTACTTCCTATCACGTCCATTGCTTTCGCAGAGAATATAATCATTATTTTTAGATACTATATTGTGTCTTTCTCCTGATCGTGCCTGATAGTACCTTGGATGTACGATAGAGTTTATACTTTGTAGTTTGTTTGGAGCTTCTGTTTGGAGCTAACAACACTTCTTCTCCCATTTATTCTCGACACCTTTTAGTTATAAGCACAGTTTCTTACTTGTTTGGTTGTACGCCGGATATCTTCTCTTCTTTCCCTGGTGGTCATTCTTTTTTCGTCGTCTTCATGACAGGTTCATTGATGATGCATTCAATGAAGGTGTGCATGTGATAATCATGACAGCATATAGTATACATGGGGAAAAGGTTGCAAGGTTAGTTCTACTTATCATGTGTGCAATTGAGCACTCAAAACTTATCCGTTTTTAAGCGATATGGCTGGAGGTCGGGAGTAATGATGTCAGGGATTAATCATCTCATGTTTGTATCAACACTTGAAACGGCATCACGTTTTCTGTAGGGTAGCTATGGCCTATTGATAGGATATATCATTATTTACAGGTCAATTGTTGAAAAACTTGGAGCTGATCGAATATCAAAGATACAGACCATTGGAGTTGAAGAGGTCGAACAAAGTCTTTATGGACAACTTGTGTTTGGGAAAGGAGTATCCTCAAGTTTGGATGAGCAAATAGCTAAAGAAGTGTACAAAGCAGGTGATATAAAATAATTTCTTCATCTGATCATATTCTTAAGGGTAAAACTTGAGATGGTTTATTATTTTGGAATAGCTTCTGCCGAAAGACAAAGAATTGCGGAAGAGTTTGCTTCTATGCTGAAGCTGAAAGTTGAACTTAATACTAGTTCAAGTGAAAGGTTTTGCTCATTCTCTCGTACTCCTATAAATTTGGCTCGCAGATATCTTTGTATGGTTCATACTGTATGAGTCATTGCATCAGTATTCAGATAGCATCGAAATTCAGATAGACCATCTGACCAAGTGTATTCTCTGAAACACGTATGCAGAGTTGTCATTTAGCGAGATTTTGTATCACTTCATAGTTAATAAATTTGCCAGCCAAACTGGCTTTATCTGTCTGATGCTTTCTGGTGAACATTTATTTTGGTTGGTTTCTCAAATGTAATACCTGGCATGAGTTAGAATGATGTATTATGTATTGGTTGGTCTAGAAGGTGATTCGATGCTTCTGGTTGAGAGTGATGAAATTATGGTGTTGTTTATACAGCTTTCAAAATGTTATTGTTGCACTAAGGGCGGGGGCAGAGTATGCGGAAGTTCCAGTTGAAAAATGCCTTTTGATTGCGGGAAGCCTATCTGGAGTTTCTGCAGCTGAGCGAATTGGCATGCCCTGTGTAGTTCTCCGGAGCAGGTATTATGAAACAAGTACGCAATATATGATGGAATTTCTATGTTAATCTAACACATTTTAGTGGCCCTTTGTCTGACTTCACGTTCCTTTACATACTATGAAGGGACCCCTTAGAAGTGAGTCGTGATAGTATGTATTTGCCAAACTTTAGGTTTTGAATCTTTATTAGCTGAAGGTGGGGTTGCTGTCTCATAAAGTTATTCTCCCGTTTAAGTTTTAAATTGTATAATTTTTATGTCCTGGAGGTGTTTCCATCCATGATAATGAGGTTTGAAAAGCATATGCATAAAACCCCCAGCCCACCCTCCCAAACACACACACAAAAAATTCTGGTGCTGTTGATCTAAGCTGTTCAATTCTAAATTATTTTATTATCTTACTCTCTATGGTTGTTATGCTGGTTCTTGAAGTTCGACGGCAAGAGCTGAATTTCCTACAGCAATGGCTGTCACAGATGGATTTGGTGGTGCAGACTTGACTATATCAAGACTTCGCAAAAAACTGACATCTTAAGTTCAGCACATGATAACCATAAATCTCCTTTCTGATGGCCTTGTGTATTGTGAGTTTTAGCTCACCTCGTTGTATCTTTTCTGCGTACGTTGACAGGTTATACTACAATGAGATGAGCTGTTTTGTAGAATGACCTGCATTTTTTCACCATAATTGTTTAATAGGTAGTTTATTTAAATTTATGCTGTTCTTTACCATACTGATCAGTGAAATCCTTGTTGCGGACATATGATAGCTCAAGCAATCCCCAAAATGGACATATCGTATAATCTTATCCCAAAGTGTCAGAACATGGACCATAACAAAAATTAAAATACCATGGGGAAAATAAAGCCTTGCAGCTCAGCTTCACTAATAATAATAATAACAAACTAAAAACTGTGATAATTGTACACATGGAATGGATGAAGTAAAATTTTACTTGCCACTCGATATACACTAGTTTAAGGCCAGAACAAAACTTCTACAAAGGAAAATCGGAGGATGGGTCAATCCCCAAGTGTAGGAGAATTGATGAGATTGGCGAAGAACAGTTGCAGCAGTTAGCTCCACCAAATAACATGTTAGAACTTGCACCGTATCTTTTATGTCTTTACAAATCATAAAATATTTGCAAATAAATCTCCTCTTTCTGGTGCTTGAGAACTTCAGCTGGAGCCAACTGTTTTAAGGAAAATACAAACCATGTTTACGTACAATATGGGCCTCCACATAGTCAGAATCAACACCCGGAACTGTTGGGCAATTTGCATGGCAACACCAAAATCTAGAATTTTCCAGTTAGTTTGAGATATAATCCTTCAAATCTGGAAGCCTTTGGGTCTCTTTATCAGACGGTCAATCTTCGGCAGTCATTGAATCGTTCTGGTCAATTTGCACTTAGAAATGAAAATGGTATCAGAACAATTCAAACTGCACAACTTCAAAAGTTCAGCGGCCCGCTGCTTAAGTAAAGGACTGCATCCGCTCTGGATAACAAGAAGTAGTTTTGCTGCAAGACCCGCATCCACAGCTACCAAGGAACATTCTTCTGGGGACAGTTGGCATACAGACAACAAGATCGAAAGCGCATAAACAGTAGAACTTTCTGAAATTCTCATCAATAATTTAACCATAATGGAAATAGTATTAGAACAATCCTTCAAGGCTTGTCTCCCTTCAGGCACAGATGATAGAGCATCCAATATGAACAAGGCTAAATCAGTAGCCTCTGGATTCAAGCCAAGAATCAACTCTACTAACGGAGGCACCGCTCCAATGGTCACCATCAAACTCCCAACTTGCTTGTGCGTGCAAATTAGTTTTAGTTAAACTAAAGAGTTGGAAATTGACAAATTTTCGTTCGTAAGTCTCTAATTTTTTCCTCCACATATTCTTGGTTTCTTACTGTTTAATATTTTTTGATAATGAGCAATGGTTTGTGTTTAAGATGAATTTGTTAAAAATTCATCTTTTTAAATATGAATGAATATGTTGCCACGTATAAATTGAACAATGAATTGTGTTTAAAAAAATTAGTTTCTTCAGTAAACTTTTTATTAGCTTGCATTGTTTATTATTAGCTTGTATTATGTAGGGATCAATAAAATGGAAGCAAACGATTCTCCAATGACATCAAATTCTCATTCTATCGATAGTGAATTGAAAAGGGACTCTGGGGATATTGGATGAGAAACCGTCGTGTTAGTAGATCCTAAAAATCATAAAGCTGTCAAGTGCACCTTGTGTGGTAAAGTTACTACAGGCGGAATTTATAGGCACAAAATCCACATTTCGGGTATTCTAGGAAAAGGTGTAAAAGCATGTGCGAGGGCAACTGGAGAGCAAAAAGCAAAGTGTCGTTCAGCACTTGAGGATAATAAGTGTAAGAAACGGGAGAAGTTATTGAATGAATCTAAGTTAAGGAATGATGTGGTTACGTCTTTGAATAGTTGTGAGGAGGAAGATGATGAAATTTCTATCATTGAGAGAGGGAGTAAGAAAAAAACGACTGATATGGGACCTATTTATCAATTTGCAAAGCTAATTAACGTCGATGATGTTTCTATGAGTGCAAGTAAGAAAATTAGACAACAAAATATTACTGATGCAATTGCTAAAAAGAGATTGCTCCAAGTTCATCAATATTTGGCAAGATGGGTGTATGAAGCTGGAATTCCTTTTCATGCAATTGATAATGATGGTTTCAAAATTTTTGTTGAGGCTTTAGGTCAATAAGGTCTAATGATATTTTCAGCATTTAAAAAGCTTGGACTAGACTGTGCAAATTGGACCGAACCAGTTTATTCCGACCTTGCAAGGTGTGATACATCAATATTTAAAGTTTAAACAGAATGGTTCTTTTAGGTCAGCTATTTGTAAATCAAACGAGGGAAAATCAATTAACTATGAGTCCTTTTTTTTATATATCATCATGCTTGTGTGAATCAAAATTATCATTTCCTTTTGTTGGTTTGAGGCTCTGGTGTGTTTCAAATAGATATTATGTGTGATAAAAGCACTTTGAATTGTTGATTAATTGTCAAAGATATCTTGGAACCATCGAATTACCCGACTCAGTAATTAAAGATCAAACAGAAGAGGAGAGTAAAAGGTTTAAGCTCGTATGTCTTCAAATCAAAGATGCTGTGTCTTCAATCAGTATAGTGAGAACACTGTTCATTCTCGTTAAAATAAAAGATAAAAAAATTGGTTCATAGTTTCGCTTGAATACCTAAAATTACCCAATCGGTAAAACTTGGGCGCAACACAAAGTAATTGTGCGGTATTGAAAGATGCTAGTATCTAGATGGAATATGAGCACACTTGTCCATTTCATAAACTGTTTTGACTTTTTAAGATGCTATGCAGCTTCTGCCCACTTGAATGCTTTCTGCATTATTGATCTAATCAGACTTATTCGTATGTGCTCAGGAAAAGTGCTGGTGACGAGGAAAGGATGTTAGTTTTGTATTTTAACAGGGTGAGCTCCTGCATGTTTCCCGTTAGCAAGCCTACATGTGATTGATGTTACTATATTTCTGTGAAAAGCCCTAATAAAGTGATTATGATTTGCTGTTTGTGCAGATTGGTTGGCCAACCTCAGTTGCCACCAATGAGAAGGAAACTTTTATGAAAAATGTTCTTCGCGAGAAGGTGTTGATGACAAATAACTGAGCTCTATTCCAATTTTCATAAAATGCTATGGCCTAATTTTCTCACCTTTCCCACTGTCATTCTAGATGGATTTAACTTTTGAAAGTCGTTTGTGGTGTCAGTAGGCAATAGAACTAAATTATTTAGCATTTATTGCCATTGTTTTGGTACTCTATAACTCACTTTTGAGGCTTTTGATGCAATGATTATCTTAATTCGTTTTGCTTTTATATTACCTCTATGAATCCATTTATAATTAAAGATCAATCTTGTATGTGAAGTTACTACTTCCCTGTTTGCTAGGTTAAGTTTGTTTTGTGAAATACAATTGATGAAATGGATGTAAAATTTATTTTCATGTATTTTTCTTGTGGTATAAATCTTGGGCTACAGTGTGGGATATTGTTGAGCTGTTCATTTAGTGTCCAGTAGATACAGGAATCCTATGCTGTTTGATATATCAATTTGGAAATTATACTTCTTCTTTACGAGTGAAGATATTGATTGTCATTAAACATTAGTCCATTTCATTTTGTTTATCAATCTATTACTGGAGTGGTATATTCTTATTAGCATCTTTAGATCTCAACAATGTCATGTTACTTAATTTTTCTCAACCACGTTGAGTTAATCAAAGGTTAGTTCTACCAAAAGTAGTTGAATCATTGATTAATGTCTGCAGAAGAATGCACTGGATGGTCTGGTCATGTCAAAAGCTTTTACTTTAAGACCTGGTGCCAAAGAGTAAGAAATCGGATTCTGCTTTATGTGATTTAACCTGGCATGGAATTTACTTCCTATCACGTCCATTGCTTTCGCAGAGAATATAATCATTATTTTTAGATACTATATTGTGTCTTTCTCCTGATCGTGCCTGATAGTACCTTGGATGTACGATAGAGTTTATACTTTGTAGTTTGTTTGGAGCTTCTGTTTGGAGCTAACAACACTTCTTCTCCCATTTATTCTCGACACCTTTTAGTTATAAGCACAGTTTCTTACTTGTTTGGTTGTACGCCGGATATCTTCTCTTCTTTCCCTGGTGGTCATTCTTTTTTCGTCGTCTTCATGACAGGTTCATTGATGATGCATTCAATGAAGGTGTGCATGTGATAATCATGACAGCATATAGTATACATGGGGAAAAGGTTGCAAGGTTAGTTCTACTTATCATGTGTGCAATTGAGCACTCAAAACTTATCCGTTTTTAAGCGATATGGCTGGAGGTCGGGAGTAATGATGTCAGGGATTAATCATCTCATGTTTGTATCAACACTTGAAACGGCATCACGTTTTCTGTAGGGTAGCTATGGCCTATTGATAGGATATATCATTATTTACAGGTCAATTGTTGAAAAACTTGGAGCTGATCGAATATCAAAGATACAGACCATTGGAGTTGAAGAGGTCGAACAAAGTCTTTATGGACAACTTGTGTTTGGGAAAGGAGTATCCTCAAGTTTGGATGAGCAAATAGCTAAAGAAGTGTACAAAGCAGGTGATATAAAATAATTTCTTCATCTGATCATATTCTTAAGGGTAAAACTTGAGATGGTTTATTATTTTGGAATAGCTTCTGCCGAAAGACAAAGAATTGCGGAAGAGTTTGCTTCTATGCTGAAGCTGAAAGTTGAACTTAATACTAGTTCAAGTGAAAGGTTTTGCTCATTCTCTCGTACTCCTATAAATTTGGCTCGCAGATATCTTTGTATGGTTCATACTGTATGAGTCATTGCATCAGTATTCAGATAGCATCGAAATTCAGATAGACCATCTGACCAAGTGTATTCTCTGAAACACGTATGCAGAGTTGTCATTTAGCGAGATTTTGTATCACTTCATAGTTAATAAATTTGCCAGCCAAACTGGCTTTATCTGTCTGATGCTTTCTGGTGAACATTTATTTTGGTTGGTTTCTCAAATGTAATACCTGGCATGAGTTAGAATGATGTATTATGTATTGGTTGGTCTAGAAGGTGATTCGATGCTTCTGGTTGAGAGTGATGAAATTATGGTGTTGTTTATACAGCTTTCAAAATGTTATTGTTGCACTAAGGGCGGGGGCAGAGTATGCGGAAGTTCCAGTTGAAAAATGCCTTTTGATTGCGGGAAGCCTATCTGGAGTTTCTGCAGCTGAGCGAATTGGCATGCCCTGTGTAGTTCTCCGGAGCAGGTATTATGAAACAAGTACGCAATATATGATGGAATTTCTATGTTAATCTAACACATTTTAGTGGCCCTTTGTCTGACTTCACGTTCCTTTACATACTATGAAGGGACCCCTTAGAAGTGAGTCGTGATAGTATGTATTTGCCAAACTTTAGGTCTTGAATCTTTATTAGCTGAAGGTGGGGTTGCTGTCTCATAAAGTTATTCTCCCGTTTAAGTTTTAAATTGTATAATTTTTATGTCCTGGAGGTGTTTCCATCCATGATAATGAGGTTTGAAAAGCATATGCATAAAACCCCCAGCCCACCCTCCCAAACACACACACAAAAAATTCTGGTGCTGTTGATCTAAGCTGTTCAATTCTAAATTATTTTATTATCTTACTCTCTATGGTTGTTATGCTGGTTCTTGAAGTTCGACGGCAAGAGCTGAATTTCCTACAGCAATGGCTGTCACAGATGGATTTGGTGGTGCAGACTTGACTATATCAAGACTTCGCAAAAAACTGACATCTTAAGTTCAGCACATGATAACCATAAATCTCCTTTCTGATGGCCTTGTGTATTGTGAGTTTTAGCTCACCTCGTTGTATCTTTTCTGCGTACGTTGACAGGTTATACTACAATGAGATGAGCTGTTTTGTAGAATGACCTGCATTTTTTCACCATAATTGTTTAATAGGTAGTTTATTTAAATTTATGCTGTTCTTTACCATACTGATCAGTGAAATCCTTGTTGCGGACATATGATAGCTCAAGCAATCCCCAAAATGGACATATCGTATAATCTTATCCCAAAGTGTCAGAACATGGACCATAACAAAAATTAAAATACCATGGGGAAAATAAAGCCTTGCAGCTCAGCTTCACTAATAATAATAATAACAAACTAAAAACTGTGATAATTGTACACATGGAATGGATGAAGTAAAATTTTACTTGCCACTCGATATACACTAGTTTAAGGCCAGAACAAAACTTCTACAAAGGAAAATCGGAGGATGGGTCAATCCCCAAGTGTAGGAGAATTGATGAGATTGGCGAAGAACAGTTGCAGCAGTTAGCTCCACCAAATAACATGTTAGAACTTGCACCGTATCTTTTATGTCTTTACAAATCATAAAATATTTGCAAATAAATCTCCTCTTTCTGGTGCTTGAGAACTTCAGCTGGAGCCAACTGTTTTAAGGAAAATACAAACCATGTTTACGTACAATATGGGCCTCCACATAGTCAGAATCAACACCCGGAACTGTTGGGCAATTTGCATGGCAACACCAAAATCTAGAATTTTCCAGTTAGTTTGAGATATAATCCTTCAAATCTGGAAGCCTTTGGGTCTCTTTATCAGACGGTCAATCTTCGGCAGTCATTGAATCGTTCTGGTCAATTTGCACTTAGAAATGAAAATGGTATCAGAACAATTCAAACTGCACAACTTCAAAAGTTCAGCGGCCCGCTGCTTAAGTAAAGGACTGCATCCGCTCTGGATAACAAGAAGTAGTTTTGCTGCAAGACCCGCATCCACAGCTACCAAGGAACATTCTTCTGGGGACAGTTGGCATACAGACAACAAGATCGAAAGCGCATAAACAGTAGAACTTTCTGAAATTCTCATCAATAATTTAACCATAATGGAAATAGTATTAGAACAATCCTTCAAGGCTTGTCTCCCTTCAGGCACAGATGATAGAGCATCCAATATGAACAAGGCTAAATCAGTAGCCTCTGGATTCAAGCCAAGAATCAACTCTACTAACGGAGGCACCGCTCCAATGGTCACCATCAAACTCCCAACTTGCTTGTGCGTGCAAATTAGTTTTAGGAAACCAAGCGCGGGTAGATGTCCATGCGGGTGTCTCCTATCCCTCACCAGTCTAATCAGAGCAACCAACAAGCTATGGCTTGCTATAATTTCTGTTCGAAAATCATTCTCCTCCGTCAAAGTCTCAATCAATCTGACACAATTGATTTTTGTTTCAATGGAACCTTCATTCAAGATATCAACAATGGATGATACCTTGGCAGGTTGCATCAAATTGGATTTTGATTCGTAACTTAAAGTCAAGTTCACAAGAATTGCAATAACTTCAGAGCCTACGGCATAGGAAGTAAAAGGACCTAGCAAAGATGACAGGAGAGCCACACCACCCTCATCCACAATGGTCTTTCTAGCAGTAGAATGATTTCCAAGTACTTGTCTCAGTTCCTTCAACGATTGGATTCTGGCCTGACCCTTGACCTTTTTCAGGGTGGTGAGAAGCTCTGTTGCCTGACCCTGTGCATCTTCAGATCTCTTTTTCATTTGCACATACTTCTGAGAAAACCAAGCATAGATCAAATGGCTAAGGGTCTTGTTTGGCGTAACAGCACGGTCCCAAAGTTCTTGCATAGTAGTGGGACAAGTGTAGTGCCCCAGGCTGAACCATTTGAGGATGTTGGATTTCTCATAAGTTTGCCCAGTGCAAAGTGTAACAGGGTCTTGCATGGGTTCAAGTGAAATGGGGCAAATAAACACTGATGGAACTTCAGGTAAATTTAGCTCCTCAATCATTTTCTTCAGATCCAATTTCTCCGCAAGCCCACCGCCGCAACCAACAAGTGGAAGTCCACCCAAGACTCCATCTTTGACTGCGGTATCTAGATCTAACACTCTCCCATCACCGCCATCCTCAAACCCGACATCTTTTTTTGAAGGCCGATACACAGGCATCTTGGCTATCTTGTTAAAAAATGTTACTCGACAGAGGTTTCTTGTTAAAAAAAAATTAAAAATAAAACAAACTGTCAATAAACACCACACCACACCCACGGCCTTTCAAGAAAGCACGTCCCAGATACAAATGCGCGCAGAAGGGGATAGACAAAGAATCATTGACATGAGGCAAGCAACAATGCTCACTTTTCTCTTTATCTGATTTTTCTTTTCGCAGTCAAAAGACTCATCACTATCACCACACCACACCACACCACACATCATAAAACATTCATGATCAACATAGTTTCCCAAAAATCAATTCTTTGTGCATTCTCCTTCAAGATGGATCATACAAAGAAGGACCAAAATCTGGACTTCACAGAGACCTTCCGGAAAGAGAAAAACCGAGCGAAATGAAATACAAATGAGGAAAACAACTAAGACTCAGATAAATGAAAATAATAAAAACCTGTGGGAGATGGGGATTCAAGAGAGAAGTGGGTGGGGAGAGGACAGAGAAAGGGCATCTTCAATGCAATAAAATAAAATAAAATAATATAATTCCAAGGTTAGGTTGCGCCGGGACCGGGATAGGCTAGTTTGACCGTCGTGACACTTATGGTTTGACTATCGACCTTTTCCCGTGTGGCTTTGACTGCTTTTGCTTGCCGCCCAACCTCATTATTATTGGAATATTTTTTTAACTTATTTATAATAAAAAATAATATTTTTAATATAAAAAAACAACATTTTTTCATAAATGATCCACATAAAGAGACGTTTTTTTTTAAAATTGATACGTGAAATAGTCTCATTTTATGTTATTATTTTTTACAAAAATTCTTTATATTCTGTCTTGTGGACTAATTTTGCAAGATCGATTTCTAATTTGACATGATTAAAAATATTATATTTTATTATAAATATATATTATATCCATCTATATATCTTACATTATACAATATTCTATTTTAATACACCTACATCTATATCTATATAATTTTTAAATGAGTTTTCATAATTTTGTGGATATCGCAGCATCAAAATATTATGATTGTTTCGAATAACATTATTATGAGACATTTTAGAAAAAAAAAACTGATGTATTTTCGTAATAGAAATGAATACAATGAAAATGAATATATGGTTATAAGTGCAATTTCATATATTTTATTTATTTATTTATATAATTTTCAGACAAATGTTTAAATTGTATAAACATGTAATGTGTGTAAATATATATAAAGCTAGTTCAATAATAAATAATAATTAATTTAATGCGTGAATATATATATAAAGCTAGTTCAATATTAAATAAAAATAATACAAGTTAAACGACGTGTTCAATATTAAATAAAAATAATACAAGTTAAATGACGTACCATACATACATATTTTAATTATTAATTAAATTAAAATCATATTAAATATGTAATTTGTTGAGATAATATGTGAATATTTGAACTTTTGAAAGTGAATGAGATATGATAGATGATTTTTTATTAAATAAAAATTATAATTTTCTAAATTCACAGATATTTTTGTAAAAATTAATATGTATCACAAAATCGAATCAATGAGGATCTCAACCTTTAAATCTCAACCTTTATAAGTCGGACCACTTAAGATTTCAACCTTTATAAAAGTGTGTGTGTGTAAATGGCAGAATTAAATTTTCAAAAGTTCAAACATAGATATATAGTGTTGCTAATTAATTCATTTCAACCAACATAATAAACGATCAATAAATGCAACAAAAATGATCATATTCGAATTGGATCTCACATTTGGCTGACTCCAACAACACAACGCTGTGGTATTCATTTTATGTGGCAGCGAGCTAACCCCGAAGTTCCTTTCTTCTTTTTCTGTTAAAATTATCAATTGTTTAACATGAATTTTGAACTGTTTAATCAGATTGTATTTATATTATCATCTGGCGAGTATTCTAGAAATGAGGAGGATGAGCATAAGATAATCTTATAAACTAAGTGCAGTGTGTGGAACATTTCAAATCTCTATATATATTTAACCATACAAGTTTTTCATTATCTCTATGAACTACCACTAGTTTAATATTGTCACAGAAGGATAACTGCAACTTCAATTTGTAAACCCACAAATGGATTTCATGAGTGACTCTTTCAAAACATGTGACGATGACAATTTGTAAACCCACAAATGGATTTCATGAGTGACTCTTTCAAAACATGTGACGATGACTATGGTCATGCTCAAACATACCAATTTGAATGCCAATATGCCACCAAGGACAGCAGCATATGGCACAAATGAATCTGCAAGTCTGATATTGAAAAGAAGGAAATGCCAAAACACTTCTTTGAGAAACTGCCATTATGGTCAGTCACAGGACCATGCTTTTGATGGTCGTTTGATCATACCTAATAGTATGAGAATGTAAAGACAATGAATCATATCTCCAAACCAGAGACTACAAGCAAAAGGTACGTACTTAACATACTGGACCCAACGTCATCAAACCATCAAACTGTACGTTTTTTTACATAACACAGTTCAGCATCTTACCTTTAATAATTTTTTTCAAAAAAAGAACCAAGTGAACTCAGTTTTATCACACAAGACACCGAACTGAACCTTTAGATTCACGCGCAAACTCTACTGGTGAGGAAAATATCCCTTACCACAAGTCCACAACTGGGTAATTTACTAACATTTGATACTGCAGTGGTACCGCAATTTGGCTCAGTCCTCAAACAAAAAACATGATGTTCTGTAGATCAGGATGAAGGTTGTAGAAACTTTGATCAAATGAGGAACTAGAAACAGATGATGATGTTGTAGCTGCAGAAGATGAAGACTTACAAAGAGATTGGAACTCTTTTGCCACTTCTTGAAAAACACGTCCCCTATAGGCCACCAAATCTGCATAATAAACTGGTGGGACAAGCGAAACAGGTCTTGTGCTGCGAGAAAAGGTGAAGCACAGGTTATAGATGAGCTTCTGTAACTGGTCAGAAGTGAAAGAATTCTCATCCCATAGAACAACATAGCGAACTGCCTTGCTGGTCCCAATGCGTCCATAGTGAGTGCAGAGATAAAAATCAAACTCAAATGGATGAACAATCTTTGTATCTACAACAGTTCCAGGAGGAATATTTCCAGTAGCCCCTCCATCCATTGCATTTTGAAGAAACAGCCGAGTAGGATGTCTCTTCTGAGCCACTATAAGAGTGATCGTCGGTTGGTAATTATCATTGCAGACGGCATTCCTCAAGTCCGATAACTCTTCGTTGAGCACCATATCAAATTGCCCTTCACTGACGCCATCACGAAAAACCACAATTTTGTTGGGTTTAGACTTGTTGAGTAGAAAATAAGTATTGATGAGATCCAAACACATGGACCCAAATTTCAGTATCTTTTCAGTTCTGTGGTCTTGAGGGCAAACTCTTGCGGTGTAGCGATTTGCTGCTGGCCAATTCATTGTAGAAACAACAGCCGCGATAGAAGGAGAAGTTGATTTCTTGGACACTGGATGATTAACATCAGCTCCAATAAACATGACACGATCTTCCTCCTCGAAGTTGGGAAGTCCATGAACAAGCTCCACATTACTTCCTCCAAGCTTCGCGTTAATCTTGAGACAAAGGTTTCCAATAAATTGTCCATCTCCTCTATTCGCATGAATGGTCAAACAACACTGGGTAACCACCCCAATCCTAGTTTCAGACACCCATTTAAGATATTTGTAGCCATGATGCTTTTCTGCCATTACACAAATGATAATTTGTAATTTATTCCAGCTTTTTCTGCTAGTTTCGTGGACGACTCTTCTGAGGAGTTCTTCTAATCTGCTGACTGAAGAGAACTCACGCATGCCAGCACAATGGCAAATTAAAGGCTCCTCCATGAAGATTCCTAAACTTGAAGATCGAAGTCTAAGATTATCAATGAAGTCTTTTGATCGAAGCCTCAGAAAATCTGAAGAGCTGAACTCTATTAAAGCCCATCTTTCAATTCGTTTGCCCTCAACAACAGAATTTTCACCAAGGTTCCACTCACATCTTCATTTTCAACTCTTACTGCATCCACTGTACCATTTGGACCACCTAACTTCAAATCAGGTGGACGTATGACCTTCAACAGTTGTCATGTTTTCATCAATAGTTAGCCCAAAATTTTGAGTCACATATCTGTCAAAGTAATGTTGAGATTAACAACATTTGTTATTCGGGTCACAAAGTACCCTAAGCTCTTGTACACAAACAGAAGGCAATGGCAAAATTGTATATGCGTGCATGTTTGTATCCAAACAAAAAAATGGGACAAATGACACCGAAAAGGTCCAGAATGTGCATCAACAATCAGGGGGATAGTTCCTCAGCTAAGTAAGGCTAGAGCCAAAAAACTTTGTGCAGTAAAGCACTTTCTTGCCAGTTTGTTGGTGCTAAGACTCCATCAAGTCAGTTCCAATACAAAAACTCAAGAAAAATGTAGAAAAATAAAGGTTCTGTGACTTGTGACAATATTAGAATGCATTGGAGGCCATCATGTTCTTAGCTTGAGGCACTAAAATTACGACTGCACAAGTAGCGTGGTGTTGCATGCATATTTATAAGTTGTACAAGAGATGTTGAGAAGGAGCACTAATGTAATAAGCCATTCAAGGTGCCTTTTCTTACGGCATTAACATTATGACTGCACAAGTAGCATTGTGTTGCATGCATGTTAATAGGTTGTTGTACAAAAGATGTTTAGAAGGAGCACTAATGTAAATTGTAATAGCCGTTTGAGTAACAAAAGGTACGCACCCGCTAGGTCCATCATGAGCTTGCATAATTTCACTGATTGTTTCTCTTCTTTCTTGTGGCCGAGGCAAAGATTTTTTCTCCAATCTCTGCAATGAAACTTCATCCAAGAGCTCTTTTCTGTACCTCTGTCCCTCAGCCACGATACAGAATTCCATTGGGACATGATTTGTCCTGTTATTTCTACCAAGAATCAAGCATGGGATACCCTGGTATTCAATTTCCTTGCCATATTTCTCCCGGAAATATTGTACCAGACTGACTTTAACAGCTGGATCCCTACCCGTGGGATCTACAAAGTCAAACCAAAGATCTCGTGTACTCGTAGCAGTCAACCCGGCATATGTACAGCTGTTTGGTGCGACGATGAGTGACTCTCACCAACAATCCTTTCAAAGCATTCATCACTTTTTGCCTCAAATTCAAATCAATATAGACTCCAGTAAAATCAGGAAAATACTGCTTTAGGAAGTCTATAACAACCAGGGGCTTGCGGAATGCGGAAACTGAGATGTCCAAGCACAAGGAAAGACCCTGCAGGGTAGGCCTGAGGCTTGACTGGAAGCCTCTATGAGCTGCAATACCATGATTAAGATCATCTTCTACTTTGAAATTGCGAGAGTAGAAATATCGATCAACAGGGATCCTATGTTTAGAGGGATTCTCTTTCATCACCAAATCCATCCCTTGTAGTATATTACGAGGCACATAAGAGACCTTTCCACATAAATATTCTTCCAGCTTTGAAAGCTTAAGCTCATTGATTAGCTTGACTGAAACAACATATGTGTGGGCCATTGAATCTTCATTATCAGATAGCTCTACCTTAAATTGTCCAGTAGGCAATGAAATGACACTATAAAGGTTCTTTTCACCATCATATGCAGTTTGATTGAATGGAAATCGAGAAGGTTCATCACGAAATAACTTCTCCCTGATCAAGCGTAGGTCGGCCTTCCTTATGAACTTTTTGATAGGTCTTTTTCCACGAGAGATGGCTTGCCTTATATCTAGACTGTAATGGAAAACAATGACACTTGGACTAAACTTGACCAGAAAATGATTTGCAAGGAGGCTGACCGATCTTGATGCAACTGTCCCACCCTCAGGACGCTTGACAGGTCTATATTTGTTATCGACGAATCTCCGACTCTTTTTGTGAAATTTTTTGTGATTCAACACCGATATTGGAAGGGTCTGCACAGTACAATAATTAATGTTGTTAAGAGAAAATAAGTAACGACAGTCGAACTTTTCGAGGTTCTTAGCCTATGAAGGAAACTATTACATGTGTTCATCTAACCATCAAATAATTATAAAATAACAAATTATATCTATCCGATAATTACTGTATGTGCAATCAAAGGGACATCCTTTAAATACCATCGTGTGCTTTCGTTTATATCTAACCATCAACCAAGATTGATATAAATCATATGCAAGCACTAGAAATGTTGGTTATAGTAGTTAATGTTTAGTTAGGTGTTAAAAGTTCATTTCACGCTTTTACTTTTACGATTTTTGCTCGGCTATTTCACGCTTATTGCCATCTGTGGAATATAAAAAGCACACTGTAACTTCATTTTTGAATAATACAACAGAGAATGAGTTTCTTTGCTCAAGGCAGTTAACACTTTACATGGTATCCAGAGCTCCAGGTTTTCTTGCTGGATTGAGCTTTCTTCAAACCACTCCAAGCTTCATCGGATTTTGAATTGCAGAGCAGAGATGTTGCATTTGCAATCGATTTATCTTCACAAATTACATAAGCAGTTTGCTGTTAAAATCGGTGTTCATTCATGGCGAATTCTTCGAATATGAACTTCAGTGATCCTCAATCCATACATCCTTAAGATACACTAGGTATGCCATCTGATTGATGATCAACTTACTGGTGTTGAGAACTAAAATTTACGTGGGAGAAAATAAATTGATTTCTCATAAATTGTTGAGTACAAAACACATATATATAGTCAAGAATTATAATTAATTCCCTAAATTAAGTCTCATAAAATATTATCCTACTAAAAATTAAAGATAAATTATCTCCTAAATTATGCTGCAGATTGATATCAAATATTTACAGAATATTTGATGAGATTTATCTAAATCTACACACCCCACCAAGCTTGGGTGTAGATATTGATAAGACCAAGCTTGCCCCAAGTAACTCATGAGCTTGTTCTGAAAGTCCTTTCGTCAATAAATCAGCAAGTTGGTGTGATGTGGGTACGTTTTCCATGTTGATCATGCCTTGCTCCAGTTTTTCTTTAATGAAGTGTCGATCGACCTCAACATGCTTTGTTCTGTCGTGATGCACAGGATTATGAGCTATATCGATTGTTGATTTATTATCACAATAGAGCTGCATAAGACCTTTGAATTCTATTTTCAATTTTTCCATCACTCTTATCCAAATGAGTTCACATACTCCTTGAGCCAGAGCTCTATTCTATGCTTCTGTACTACTATATTAAATAAAAGGTTATCATCTTCATCTATCATTATCACCATTTCTCTTTCCTACGCGTACTCTCTCTCCCCGTTTCTTTTCTTCTCACCATCGCCATCTCTAGTCGCCGTCGTATATCCGCCATCGGTGATCGGTTTTAGAAAGTAAATATACAGTTCGAAAGCTCTCGACGTAAGCTTTCTAATGATACCACTTTTGCCCCGAAATATCACGACCCCGTCAAAACCCACCGCCCTTCGCCGTAGCGTACCGCCGCCGTACACTGCCGGAATCTCGAAATTGATTGAGGGCTTCTACTCCTCATGTCGTAAGCTTCGATTCAAGCCCAAAACACGACTTCAAAGGCTGTTTTTGGGTGAGCTACAATTTGAGGTTGAGTTATGTGATTTTGGTTCGAATTTAATTAATTCAAATATTTGTTGTATCTTTGTATGTAGGAACAACTACCGCGTGGATTCGAGGCACCGAATGGATTTTCAGAATTTGTTTGAGGAATTTTCGAAAATTCAGATTGTGAAAATGGGAATTGATGTGCAAAATAAAATAAAATAAAATATTTCTCTGTCCACACACGTTTTTATTTAGTTAATCACATCAATGCCACGGGATATATCATATTTAGTCTTTCTGTTATTGAGATCCAGTTATATTTCGGTTGAGATCCGTTATATATATGATATAATATTGTGTAGTCGAGATTTTTGGACACCTCGATTCGGTCTAGCTTAGGTAGTTACTGGCTTCAAGAGTAAAGCCATATCTCCAGACACGGTCCATTGAGGCATGGATCAGCTCGAGCATGTTATGTATGATTATTGATATCAATCATTTGACTCATGATATCATGATCTCGTTTTAGGTACTTGGTCGTGTTGTCATCTCCCAGATAGTCTATGCATATGTTTTGGAGTTGTACTTTTACCGAGAAATGTCCTGAGTATTTTATGTCGTATTTAGAGTGTTTTGAGGATTGTATTAAATGTCAGTACCGAGCTTTGCCAACCCTATGATATGTTGGTTTGTTTATGTTGTTATCGTGTCTAGTCGGCACTCGTTTATTTTGATTATGTTTGTAGAGGGCTTTTGAGTTAAATTGAGTATTTGATATTTCTGATATGTCATATTTACGTAGAGGTCATTTCGAAATTTTAATAAGCCCAAACGCAAATTTTTAACTCATTTTCCGTTGTTTATTAATTAGTTATGAATTATGATTGCATGTTAATTAATCTTGATTAGAATAATGGACCTCACATTAACATATGTTTCCATCCTTGTTTAAAAATAGCAGTCCCAACTTGCTTTCTTGCGAAGTTTGCCAATTAGCCAAGCACACACCTCTAATTTTCCTTCCAAACCTTATAGATCAAGTCAGCCATTTGCATTTGCACATAGTGACATTTGGGGGCCATCGCGGTTGAATAATTATACTAGGACTCAATGGTTTCTTATGTTCATTGATGATCATACTAGGTGTGTTGGTTTTACTTGTTGAAAGAAAAATTAAAAAATGGCCCATCTTTCAAAAATTTAACGCTGTGACCAAGACAAAATTTCAAACCACCATTCAAACCCTCTGCATTGATAATGGCCGTGAGTATTTCCAATCTATCCTTGGGACCAGAGTCAGGATATTATCCACCATAGCTCTGTCCAAATACCTCTCAACAAAATGGTGTTGTTGAGAGAAAGATCGTCATCTCTTGGAGGTGGCAGGGCTTTGCTGTTTACAATTCATACTCCAAAATATTTATCTAATTAATAGAAAGCCCACACAAGTTCTCAATCTTCACTCATCATTATCAACTTTCTTGCAAGCAAATCCTCACTCCGTGTCATTTCTTTACCTCCAAAAACATTTGGATGCACCGTGTTTGTCCACAACCACAATCCAACAAAATCCAAACTTCATCCCCGTGCCATAAAATGCATATTTATTGACAAAATGTTTGTCAAAGGCAGTGTTCGAACAGTTAATATGCAAGCTAGGAACGATGAATATCTATTCACTAGCTTAAGAGGGGGGGGGGGGGGGGGGGGGGGGGGGGGGGGGGGGGGGGGGGGGGGGGGGGGGGGGGGGGGGGGGGGAGGGGGGGATCGTTGAAGATAGGATTGTTATTTTTAGTTTTTAAGTTTATCATTAATTCTATAGGACTAAGAGATATATTATCTAGTTTAAGTAATGTGAGAGACTCTTGATGCTTAAATGTAGGAATCTCATATTTAGGTTGTTAGCTTTTCTTTTATTTATATTTCTCAATCAGATTTGTAAATATATGAATAAATATATTCCTTCCACGCTTTTGTCGTTTAAGAGACTGAGATGGCTTAATTATTGCAAGAATTGGGTCCTTAACCGATTCCAAATGCTCAATAAGATTGCCAAATGGTGGAAGAATCGTTATCAATAAAATTGCATCGGAAGCTTTGAATGATGTAGTGAAGTTCTCTGATTTTTTTTATATATTTCCAACTTTCAATTCAATTTGCTATCAGCGTCTAAATTCACCAAGTCATACTGTTGCTCTATCATTTTTCATCCAAAGTTTTGTTTGTTCCAAGACCTAGTTACTGGGAAGACAATAGGGATTGGTAAAGCAAGTAATGGTCTTTATCATAATGGACCAGTGTTCTAAAAGGTGGCGCCTAGGCGGTTTTCCACCGCCCCGATTTTTAGACAGTTGAAGCTTCTGGGAGTTATTACATTAATTGACCATCTAGACCGCCTAATCGCCGCCTAGACGTCTCAAAATCCACCTAGGCGGCCGCCTAGATTAACATATATATAAATTTTTTATTTTACTTTTTTTAAAAAAAGATTATTTGGCATATTTGCCCACAATTTGTAGCGGATGGAGATGAGAAATATGTCATGTATTTCAAGTTTGAATTCGATAAAGATGAATTATTGGAGAAATGTTAAGATGAAGAATAATTAGATATTTAGGCTAAAAAAAACCACTTAAGCAGATGAATTCGATAAAGACGAATTATTGAAGAAATATTAAGATGAATCGGACTAGAATAATCATATATTTAGCATGAAAAGAAAAAAACCGCCTTGGCGGTGGGTGATCGTCCGCCTACCGCCCAACGCTTTTTAGAACATTGTAATGGACATTACTTCATTTCAATCTCCACATCCACACTTTGTAGCGCAAGTGACTTCTCCGTTTTCTTACTATAAAAATTTTGTTTTAGTGATGATTTGATTACATGTACATCTATTGATGTAATACATTGCATAAAAGACTAGGTCACATGTCTGTTTCACGCATGGTAATAATCATTTTGTCTCATTGCTCAATCTGCCCTCAATATAAAGAGGCTCGAATGAGTTTTCCCACTTCTAAATCATCAAGTTCTTCTATTTCATTCTATTTGGTTCACACGGACATTTGGGGTCCATTTAATGCTCAATTTGCCCTGAGCCAAACAGACTAGCAAATACACTGAACCACCACCGTCCAAAAAATTATCCCCCTCCTACCAAGGTCTCACCCTAGATCACCCACAAATAAGTCCTTCGTTGACCTCGGAGCGACCCAAACCAAACCCAGCTCTTCCAAATCTCTATACCACACATCTCTTAAAAGAACAATAACTAAAGATATGGTATTGGGTCTCCACCTCTTGCCGACATACCACACACCAACTCGGGCAAAAGAAGCACGTAGGCCAGCGTTTTTGCAATGTCTCAAATGTAGAAACTTGTATTGCACCGCAATCCACGAAAAAAAAACATGTGCCTTCAATGGGATGGGCATTTTCAAAATGATATGAAAGAGATGAAAAAAATTCCTTGTCTAGAAAGAATGACTCGAAGAAATATTTGACCGAGAAAACCCTGAAGATCTCCCACCCATATCATAATCTCTGACACCCCATCAACCAACCTGACCCTCTCTAAGGACTTTTAACAACAAGCTCAACTCATTCTCTTTCTCATCTGTCAAGATCCCACCTAAAATGGACAAAATAGGAATAGATTTACTGCGAAGTGAAGATAACTCGAATAAAGAAGGATAAGGATCCTTGAAAGAGAAATCCCCCACCAGTTTATGCGTTCCCGAAGCAATCTCATATGGATGATGCGGTGTGAGTGGTGAGTTATCTAAAAAATAATCATGTGCCAGTCCAAAGCTCTACGCATCTTACTGCCTATTGTGATTCAGATTGGGGGCATGCCCCATGACCAGGAGATCTTTAACTGGCTATTGTGTAAATCTTGGTACAATGTTGTAAATGGCAGGAGGCGGTGGTGGGGTGGTCAGTGACCACCTACCGCCTAGGCGGTGCCTAAGTGGTTGAATTTTTTTAGCAATTTTTTTATAAATAATTATATATAATCATGCAATATAATTAGAAATAGTCATACTTTGTGTAACATATGTAATTAAATAATGTTTATGTACAAAAAAGCTTCATTCAATATAATACAATCTAGACAAAGTGCAAATAAATATATAAATGCAAACTAACAAGATAATTAAGGTGGTGGCTGATGGCGGCAGCGGTGGAGGGCAGATGGAGGCAGTTTGAGGCAAGTGGCGGTTGATGGCAGAGGAAACTTGAAACCAAAAATAAATACAAAAGAGAGAGATGTGTTTTTATTATATTTATGGTTGTTCAAATTGGTTGACTTTAACTGGTTTTCAAAATCATTTGACTTTGATAGTTGACCGTAATTTTAAAATCATTGATCGCCTCGGCCTGTTCGCCCGCCTCCGCCGCCTCTACCGTCTGCTTACCCGCCTCGGATGGCCTCGGACCGCCAGTAGAGACCGCCTTAGACAAAGGCGGGGTGGTCGAGGGCCGCCTACCGCCTAGGCAACCGCCTCGACCGACGTTTAGAACACTGGCTTGGTGATTCTTTGATTTTTTGGCATTACAAGAAGCAAGATACAATATCTCGATCTTCTGCACTATGGCTACTACAACTTGCGAGATCATTTGGATTTCTGGTTTATAAGCAGACATGGGAGTTACCTTGATAAAACCAGCAACACTCTTTTGAGATAATTAGGCAGCGATTCACATTGCTGCTAACCCCATGTATCATGAACGAACCAAGAACATCGACATCGGCCGTCACTTGATTCGGGAGAAGATTCGAGATGGTGCAATCAAGTTGCCCATGTTCCCAGAAATCAATAACTTGCTGATTTATTTACCAAAGGGCTGAGACGACCTCAGCATTGGTTTTTACTCTCCACGCTTGGTGTGCGAGATCTACACCAACCTTGAAGGTTGTGTGTTGGTTATAGTAGTTAATGTTTAGTTAGCTTTTAAAACTCATTTCACGCTTTATTTTTACGATTCTACTTGCTTATTCTACACTTATTGCCATATGCGGCACACATAAAAAGCACACTGTAACTTCATTCTGGAATAATACTAACAAGAAGTATTCTAAGAAAACAAACCAGAAGTAAATAATACATATCCAAAGAAACATCGGGTGGAAACCATAGTTGTCACAGGTGCAAGGCGCACCGAGGTGCACAAGGACCCTGGAGCCCAAGGCGCAAGGCGAGGCGCGTTAATTTTTTAGAAATATATATTTATCTTAAAACAAATATATCAACACATGACAAACGCTACTAAATATAAATAATTAATTCACGCAAAGCAAAATATAATTAATAAATTCATAGTAGCATGATTAAAATTCCTCAATCATCTAAATCAGGTTCATCTTTTTCCATTGACTCATCACAATCCACGGCTCAAACATAATTAATAAATTCAAAGATTTCTGAATAAAATTCCTCAATCATCTAAATCATGTTCATCTTCTTCCATTTACTCGTCGCAATCCAAAGCTCAAATATAATTAATAAATTCATAGGTTTCTGTTTGCTGACTTCTTTGGTTTCTTAGTCGTTCTTGAGTCTACACTCTTTTTTGGGCTGTTAGGGTTTGATTTGGGTCTTTTCTTTTAAGGAAATTAAATTATTAAACAAAAAAAGAGAAGTAAGGCGGCTAGGGTTTGGTTTGGGCTTTTTCTTTTAAGGAAATTAAGTTATTTTAAAGAAAGAGAAATTGGACTGCTATATCCGGAGACATCTATGGCCGAAACATCTCTAAAAATCGCACAAAAAAAAGATAAAAGCTCGCGTCGCAATACCCCATCCAAACAAAAAAATCCCATGCAAGATAAAATGCTCGTTTGGATACAGAAGCATTTTATTTTAAAAAGTGTTTTTTCAGGTTGGTACTTTTTTTTAGTAAAAGTTGAAATAATTTTGTTTTTGGAAAAATAGGTTGAAAAACTATTTTTAAGTTAGGTCATAAAAAAAGCGCTTTTCAAGCTATAAATATGAGCTTGTAAAAAACACTTATTTTGGCTCAATTAAGTGCTTTTAAAAGCAATGCAAATCTATGCAAACACATTTGCCACAATAAAAGAATTTTTTATCTTTTGCAAAACACAAACGAGTCTCATTCCCAGTAAGCAATAAAAGAACCACAGTTCCATTTAATCTCATTCACAGTGAAGTTTGGGGGTCGTCCACTATTTCTAACATATCCGAGGCTCGATGGTTTATCTCTTTCATTGATGATTGTACCCGTGTCACTTGCATTTTCCTTATGAAACACAAATCGGAGGTCAGCACCATTTTTCCCATCTTTTGTAACATGATTAAAACACAATTTGATAGGGACATCAAAAGATTGCGATCTGACAATGCTAGAAACTATTTTAATCAAGTTCTGTCACCATACTTCCAAGAAAAAGGCATAATACATGAATCTTCTTGTGTTAATACACCCCAACAAAATGGGGTGGCGGAGCGCAAGAATGGTCACATTCTGGCAGTCACTCGAGCCTTCTTGTTTCAAAAAAATGTTCCTAAACAATTTTGGGGGGAGGCAGTCTTAACATCGGCTCATATCATCAATATATTACCTACTAAAGTTCTTGATTTTCAAAGTCCCATGCATACCTTGCTGAAATTCTTTCCAGATTTTAATGCTTCTTGTAATCTTGCTCCAAAAATATTTGGAAGTGTTGTGTTTGTCCATATTCACTCTCATAACAGAGGAAAGCTTGATCCTCGGGCTCTTAAATGTGTGTTTCTTGGTTATTCCTCCATTAAAAAAGGGTACAAGTGTTACCACCCTCCCACAAGGAAAGTCTATGTTTCTGCCGATGTCACTTTTAACGAAGACGATTTCTATTTTTGTAGTCCTTATCTTCAGGGGGAGATCTCACTGACAGAAGATAAGGAAAATGATATTGAAAATGACTTTTTCCCCCTCAATCATGATCCTCCTGCCACACCTACAGCTCAAACACCTACCCAGCTACACACTGAACCTTTAGTGCCTAAATCACCTCATTATACTGCTCCTCCAGATCTCAGCACTCATCCAGAACCTCCTACAGGTAAAGTTCAAGACTCTACTCAACCACTGTAGGTTTATTCAAGAAGGAAGAGACCAATTATCAAACTGGTGCAGGTCCAATCACCCAAATCAGTCCATGTTCGTGACCCTAATGAGGTAATCCCTGAACTTTGTACTGATAATACTTCGAATGTCCATGATCAAAATAATGATGATGTTCCAATTGCTATTAGAAAAGGAATCCGATCATGCACTAAGCACCCCTTAAACCTATTCATGTCTTACAAGAATCTGTCTCCCAATCACAAAGCCTTTCTCACCAGCCTAAACTCAATCCAAATTCCCAAAACAGTATCCGAGGCATTGAAGGATGAGAATTGGAAGAATGCCATGAAGGCTGAAATGGAAGCACTTGAAAAAAATAAGACTTGGGACTTGGTGAAACTGTCAAAGGGAAAGCAAACAGTGGGGTGTAGATGGATATTCACAGTCAAATATAATTCAGATGGTTCATTGGAAAGATACAAGGCAAGGCTTGTCGCCAAAGGTTACACTCAAACATATGGCATCGATTACCTTGAAACATTTGCGCCTGTTGCAAAGATGAACACTGTGAGAGTGTTGTTATCTTTGGCTGTTATTCGGGGATGGAAATTACAGCAATTTGATGTCAAAAATACTTTTTTACATGAAGAACTTGAGGAGGAAGTTTACATGGACGTTCCACCGGGGGTTTGAATCAAATACAGGACATGTATGCAAATTAAGAAAGTCTTTGTATGGATTGAAACAATCACCAAGAGCTTGGTTTGGGAGGTTTACCAAGGCAATGCTCAATGTTGGGTACAAACAGAGTCATGGTGATCATACCCTATTTGTTAAACACTCGAGTTCAGGGGGAGTGACTGCATTATTAGTCTATGTTGATGACATTATAGTCACAGGTGATGATTGGGAGGAAATGGAGAGTTTGAAGAACTGTTTGATGAAAGAATTTGAAATAAAAGAGCTTGGAAGCTGAAGTATTTTATGGGAATTGAGGTAGCGTATTCTCAAGAAGGAATCTTCATATCTCAACAGAAATACACCACTGATTTGTTGATGGAAACTGGTAAGTTGGGTGCCAAACCAGCAGAGATACCCATAGAGTTCAACCACAAGCTTGGTGATAGTGTGGAGGACCCAACCGTGGACAAGAGATCTTATCAGAGACTGGTGGGAAGACTCATATATCTATCTCACACAAGACCTGATATCGCTTATGCGGTTAGTCAATTCATGCACAACCCCAAAGAACCACATCTTAGAGCTGTACATCGGATCCTTCAATACTTGAAGGGCACACCGGGAAATGGTATCTTATTCAAGAAAGGTGAGTTGACTCTTGAAGCATACACAGACGCAGACTATGCAGGCTCTATAATCGATAGGAGATCTACCTCAGGTTACTGTACTTTTCTAGGAGGCAATCTCGTGACTTGGAAAAGTAAAAAACAGAACGTTGTGGCAAGATCCAGCGCAGAAGCCGAGTTTAGAGCAATGGCTCTTGGTATATGTGAATTATTGTGGCTGAAATTTGTTTTAGAAGACTTGAAGGTTCAATGGAAAGGTCCAATGAAGCTTTATTGTGACAACAAATCAGCTATTAATATTGCTCATAATCCGGTACAACATGACCGTACAAAGCACGTTGAAGTGGACAGGAACTTTATAAAAGAAAAGCTGGAAAGTGGATTGATTTGCATCTCCTTCATTTCTACGAAAGAGCAACTTGAAGACATATTTACCAAAGGATTGGTTGGGGCTGGTTTCCAGAGACTAGTAAGCAAGCTTGGAATGAACGACATTCATTCCCCATCTTGAGGGGGAGTGTCAGAAAATCTACTCCTAATCAAGGAAGATTGTGTGCATAATTATAATTATTTAGTCAATGTATATCCCAGATTGTGTGGGATTTAGATTAGAGTAAATATTCTCTAGGATTTAATATTCATAATTTAGATCTTAACTATTGTGTATATAAATCATTGTAATCATCATTATTTAGATATAAGAGTTATATTTTTCTCTTTAATTCTTCTTACAATCTAAATCATGTTCATCTTCTTCCATTTACTCGTCACAATCCAAAGCTCAAATATAATTAATAAATTCATAGGTTTCTGTTTGCTGACTTCTTTGGTTTGTAGATTTACTTAGTAAATTAATATCAATTAAAATCAATTTGTATCAATCTATTTGATTTGATAGGAGGATTTAATTGATTGATAGGATATTTTAGTTGTGTATATTTGGTAGGATAATATTTTGTTCTTCTTTAACTTTAGGGTTTGATAGTCTCGTTGTATCTATAAAAGTGTATTCTCCTCATTAGTGAAATATACAAGAATTATCTTCTTCAATTTTCTACATGGTATCAAAGCAGGTTGATTTCTTCAATTTCTTCAGCCGACTTTATCTCCCTAACGTCTAGGGTTTGCATCGTGTCGTCGTCCTCTTCATCGGAGCGACAAATTTCTTGGGTTTTTTCCTTACCCATCCCACCTTTCTTATTTACCTTTCTAGTCGTCTCTTTGAAGCCCAACAAAAAGCCCAATTCCAATGTCGACATATTCCAACAGCAACTCTGTAGCAAAAAAATCATTGGCCGCAGTCTCTTCTCTCTCAGGCAATGATATTTCTTCTTTACAGATTACGACTCACAAGCTAAACGGCCGTAATTATCTACAGTGGGCTAAATCTGTAAAAATTGTGATCAGCGGCCGCGGCAAACTGGGCTACCTCACTGGTGATCCTCCTGCACCAAGCCAAAAAGATGCATCGTACAAAGTTTGGGTGGCTGAAAACTCAATAGTTCTTGCGTGGCTCATAAACTCCATGGAGCCCAATATCAGCAGGCGATATCTCTGGTTCCAAACAGCCAAAGAAGTGTGGGATGCCGCTTATCGGATGTGCTCAGATATTGGAAATGCCTCTCAAATCTTCGAACTCCGCTCCAAACTGAAGGATATAAAACAGGGAACCAATTCGGTTACTCAATACTTCTCGGAACTTCAGGATATTTGGCAAGAATTGGATCTGTTCCTCGAAAATTCTTCGGTGTGTGCTGAATGCAGTATAAAAAAAAAGACAAATCTTGACAAAGAAAGAGTCTTCGATTTCCTGGCAGGCCTCAATCTCAATCTTGATGATGTTCGTGGCCGAGTGGTTGCTCGTGACCCATTTCCTTCTACCGAAGATGCCTTTGCTGAAGTAAGACGTGAAGAAATGCGCAGAAAAGTCATGCTCTCTGATGATTCACCATCCCAACAATCTGCCGGTGATGTTTCTGGTTTGGTCATCAACAGGATGCTATCTCAAGTTCCACGCACTAGCAAAAGGCATTGATGTGAACATTGTAAGCGTCCAGGTCATACCAAAGAAAAATGTTGGGAAATCCATGGCAAACCAGCAAATTGGCAGCCCCGGAAGAAGACAGAAGCACATGGTTATCAGGTCACCACCACCCACGAACAGCCTGAAAATTCTGGCATTTCAGTTCCATTCACAAAGGAACAAATTGAGCAGATTGAACAATATTGTCGTCTCCTTCGGCAGACAGCTCTCAACCCCTCCACCATTTCTACTGTCGGGTTATGCTCCATGACTCAATCTGGTACATTCTATTCAGCCCTTAGCTCAACTTTTATAGGCTCTTGGATCATTGATTCCGGAGCCTCCGACTATATGACAGGGGATTCTAGTTTATTTTCTTCATATGCTTCCTGCCCTAGTCCCACATTTGTGAAAATTTCTAATGGGTCGATGAGTCCAGTTGTCGGTATTGGTAACATTCGTCTGTCTAAGGATATTATACTCAAATCTGTCTTTCATGTTCCTTCCCTTACATGCAACCTCATCTCTGTTAGCAAATTCACTCGTGACAATAATTGTGTTGCTAACTTTGTTCCTTTATCGTGTCAATTTCAGGACCTACTATCGGGGAAGATGATTGGCAGTGCTAGAATCACAATGGATTATATCATCTTGAGGTTGCCACGTCTGAAGGTCTTCCAACTCGAGTGTCTAATGTTGCTTCTATTTTTGTTTCAAGTACTAGGGAAATAATGTTGTGGCATCATAGGTTAGGTCATCCTAGTTTTTCATATTTGAAAAGATTGTTTCCTTCTCTATTTCGTAATAAAAATCTTGGTGTTATTGATTGTGATATGTGTCACTTGGCTAAGCAACCTCGTACTGTTTTCTCTCCAAAACCGTATACCCCCTCCACACCATTTTTGTAGTAGCCCGTGCCCTAATTGAGTAATTAAAGGATTAATGCTAATTAATTGAATTGGGTATTGGACGGATCGGAAGCTCCGAGGGCACGATCGGAAGCTCCGAACAGGATCGGAAGCTCCGATGAGCGATCGGAGGCACCGATGTTATTACGTCAGGCATGACGTGTGGTTGGATCGGAAGCTCCGATCAGGACCGGAGGCTCCGATCACCCCTATCCGGAGTCATCAAGTGATATTTTGACACGTGGCAGATTAGGATCTTCGGAAGCTCCGATGACAGGATCGGACGTTCCGATCGAGGTTCGGACGTTCCGATCAAGGATCGGAAGTTCCGATCGTTGTCTATAAATAGAAGGCCGAGACTTCACTTTCATTTGCCAATTCCGAGTTCTCCTTTCCTTTCTAGTCCTTTTGGAGCTGTTCTAGTCTTCTTAGGCTTGGTCCGGAGGTCGGAGAGGCGTTCGGTAGTCGTAGCGGAGTCGTGCCCAAGTTCTGGAGGCATCGACATCAAAGGGCTAACGACGGACGAAGTTATAGCTTTTGCTCCCTATAAATATTAGGAGTATGCAATAGCTTAGTTAAGGCTTTTAAAGCACTTTAATGATAGTAGTATCATTTGGCAGTGTAGAGCAGACTATAGGCGTGGACCTAGAGTTGGTAGAGCTTTCACTGTTTTGAGGTACGGAAGTACTGTTCGAGATATCCTGACTGAGTATGCATGTATTATGTGACTGCATGATTTATATGACATGATATTATGCTGCATTCATTTGCATCTTGCTGTATCTCTTTCGAGATGTCTGTTAGTAGGGTTGTACCCTATCCTGTTAGTGGATGGACTTCCATCGATTTGGGTCCGGCGTATCCACGGTTATCTCGGTATGGGAGCCACCTCCTGAAGCGACGGCACAGCGTGCTACATACCAGGGCCCGGTCTGTCTCTGTTATCTGATCCTTGACCTCGAGTCTATAGGGAGTTCACTTTGCATGCATGTATACTCATACTCTCGCACTGAGCGTTTTATGCTCACGTCTCGTACTCTGTATTTTCTGGACACCCTATTCCATGGGGCAGGTTTGCGATTGGACGAGGAGGGTGGATCCAGGAGGGGCTAGTCAGTGGCTGGCCAGCTGGAGCTTCGTCTAGGTTTTATTACTGTTGTTTGGGTTTATACAGCTATTCGATTTGGTTGTATATTATTGGATAATTTCAGATTCCTTTACTTGGGATTGTATAATGTTATTGGATTCCGCAGTTTTATTCTGATATCTGTTTAATTAAGTTAATTGCATGCATAAGTTCTGTTTAGTAGGTGATCCGGGTAAGGGTAACTACATTTATGGTATCAGAGCATGCAAAAGAATTCTTGGGATTTAGTCTCATCTTGAGGTATTTTTGTAGATGTCAAATCGTGACGACCAGAGTTCTCATGGCAGTGTTGGTGGGCATTGGGGTGATGCCGACCGAGAGCCTCGTCGAGAACGGCGTCATCGTCATCATGACGACGAGCGTTTCACTGTGCGTCGATTCTTAGCTATGGGTCCTAAGCCCTTAGTTGGAGGTGAGTCTTCGGAGGATGCGGAGAACTGGTTAGACCGCATGGAGAAGACTTTTCAGACTTTCCAATGCACCGATGAGCAGAAGGTGGAGACCCTTGGCTATCTTCTGGATGGGCGTGCGCGCAGGTGGTGGAGGTTTACTTCTGCACCTTTTGTTGCGGCGAGAGGAGTGGCCACCTGGGCCGAGTTTCGCACAGCTTTCCAAAAGCGGTATTTTCCTCCTGCACTCCGACAGTCGAAGGCAGGCGAGCTACTGAGTCTGCGACAGGGAACCATGTCTATCGATGAGTATCAGCAGAGGTTCTTTGATCTGCTATCCTATTGCCCCAAGATTGCTGATAGCTCAGAGATGAAGTATAATCTGTTCCTTCAGGGCCTTAACCCTGAGATCCATGACCGTGTGGCGGTTGGCGACGACATGTCCTACGAGGGTTTGGTGAGCCGTTGTCATCAGGCAGAGGACAGCATTCGGCGGAACAGGTCTTTCCCTCAGTCGAGGCCTGCTAGTTCTTTGGATCCCCGTGCCCAAACTTTCAAGAAGTCTGGATCTTCTTCTTCCTCTAGTTCTGGAGGTATTGTCCGTTATGGTAAGAAGGACAAGTGTGATCACTGTGGGAAGAACCATCCATCCGAAAAGTGCCGTAGAGCTTCTAGAGCTTGTTTCCGTTGTGGAGAGACTGGTCATATCCGGAGAGATTGTCCAATGTCTGGGGGAGGTGGTTCTGGTTCTGGTTCAGGATCGGGTTCTCAGGCCACCGTACAGCAGAGGTCACAAGGACAGTCTGCTGGGAGTTCTCATTTGAGGCCACGAGCTTCTGGCCAGGTGTTTGCCCTGAGACATGATCAGGCTGTGGAGGAGAATGAGAAAGTCATCGCAGGTACATTTATGCTTTATGGTATACCTGCTCTTGTACTTATTGACACTGGTGCATCTCATTCCTTCATTTCTGCATGTTTTGTTAAGAGGCATAAGTTACCATGCATTGCACTAGACGTAGTGATGTCTGTTTCTACTCCGACGGGCCAATCTGCTTTGGCTAAGCGTCTAGTGATGGGTTGCCCTTTAGAGTTCGAAGGGAACGTTCTGTTAGCGAATCTCATGGTCCTGGCGATGGACGACTTTGATTGCATTCTGGGAATAGATATGTTGACTACCTATCGAGCTTCAGTGGACTGCTATCAGAGATTAGTACGCTTTCATCCGGAAGGGAGTGAGAGTTGGTTTTTCTATGGTGAGGGAGCGCGACCCCCGATGCCTTTGGTATCATCTTTGAGAGCCTGTCGAGCTCTGGAGTCTGGCAGGAAAGGCTACCTTATCTATGCAGTTGATTTGTCCGCTGAGAGTATTGGGATAGAGAGAATTCCTGTTGTGGATGAATTTCCAGATGTGTTTCCTGATGAGATTCCGGGTTTTCCTCCTGCTAGGGAAGTCGAGTTTGGCATAGAGTTGATGCCGGGTACTTCGCCTATTTCTAGAGCATCGTATCGTCTGGCTTCGTCAGAGATGCGTGAGTTAAAGAATCAGCTACAGGATCTTTTGGACAAGGGGTACATTCGTCCTAGTGTATCTCCTTGGGGAGCTCCTGTTCTCTTCGTGAAGAAGAAGGATGGGTCGATGCGGCTGTGCATTGACTATCGGCAGCTGAATCGAGTGACTGTGAAGAACAAGTATCCGTTGCCTCGTGTTGATGACTTGTTTGACCAGCTGCAGGGCACGTCAGTTTACTCCAAGATTGACTTGAGATCTGGGTATCATCAGTTGAGAGTCCGTGATCAGGACGTAGTCAAGACTGCATTCCGTACTCGCTATGGGCATTACGAGTTCCTAGTGATGCCATTTGGTTTGACTAATACGCCGGCTATATTCATGGATCTGATGAACCGTGTCTTCAGGGAGTATTTGGACAAGTTTGTCGTGGTCTTCATTGACGACATCTTGGTGTATTCGCGTAACATGGAAGAGCATGTTTCTCACTTGCGGTTGGTACTGCAGACTCTTCGAGATGAGAAATTGTACGCCAAGCTGAGCAAGTGTGAGTTCTGGATGGATAGAGTGGTCTTTCTTGGCCATATCATATCCAGAGAGGGGATTTCTGTTGATCCAAGCAAGATTGAAGCGGTACTTAATTGGTCGCGTCCGACGACAGTTGCTGAGATCCATAGTTTCCTGGGTCTAGCAGGGTATTATCGTCGCTTCATTCTGAACTTCTCTCAGTTAGCTCGACCATTGACACAGCTTACCCGCAAGGGTGTGGATTTTGAGTGGTCCTCCGAGTGTGAGGAGAATTTTCGTGAGCTTCGACGGCGGTTGACTTCTGCGCCGGTGTTAGCATTACCGTCAGGATCTGGCGAGTATGTAGTTTACACGGATGCTTCTCTTCAGGGGTTAGGTTGTGTCCTGACTCAGAATGGGCATGTGATCGCATACGCTTCTAGACAGCTGAAGCTTCACGAGGATAACTACCCAGTCCATGATTTGGAATTGGCAGCCATTGTGTTCGCTTTGAAGATCTGGCGTCATTATCTTTATGGCGAGAAATTTGAGATCTTCACTGACCATAAGAGTCTCAAGTATTTGTTCACTCAGGCAGAATTGAACATGAGACAGAGACGTTGGATGGACTTGCTTAAGGACTATGATTGCGAGATTAAGTACCATCCGGGAGCTGCTAATCTCACCGCTGATGCTTTGAGTCGCAAGGTGCGACTATCCGCACTTCAGACTTGTTCGATGTCTAGTGCGATCAGTGACTGTTGTACTTCAGGTTTTACCTTCAAGCATAAGAAAGGTATGCAGAGTATCCAGATGTTTGCGATATTATCTGAGCCAGCCTTGTATTCGCGGATCCGAGATGCTCAGATGTCTGATTCAAAGACCCAGCGTTTAGCTCGTCTAGCTAACGAGGGTAGCTCGTCTGGATTTCATTATCAGTCAGATGGCTTTCTGTGTTTGTCTGGTAGGCTTGTGATTCCACAGGATGAAGAGTTGCGAGAGGAGATTTTATCTCAGGCACATCGCACTAAGTTGAGTATTCATCCTGGGAGCAACAAGATGTACAAGGATCTACGTACTCGTTTCTGGTGGAAGGGAATGAAACGCAGTGTTTATCAGTTTGTTTCGAGATGTTTGGTGTGTCAACAGGTCAAGGCAGAGCACCGAAGACCTGGAGGATTGCTTCACAGTCTGCCTATTCCTGAATGGAAGTGGGAGTTTATCACAATGGACTTTGTGACCCATTTGCCGGTATCCCCGAGGAACTGTGATGCTATCTGGGTTGTGGTGGACCGACTCACCAAGTCAGCGCATTTCATTGCCTATAGCCGAGAGTACTCTGTGGATCGCATGGCACGGATGTACATTCAGGAGATCGTCCGACTTCATGGAGTGCCTGTGAGCATTGTCAGTGATCGGGACCCCAGGTTTACTTCTAGATTCTGGGGGAGTGTTCAGCGTGCGATGGGTACTACTCTCAGTTTGAGTACAGCCTATCATCCGGAGACTGATGGTCAGTCAGAGCGCACTATCCGTACGTTAGAGGATATGCTTAGAGCGTGCGTCTTGGATTTTGGTTCAGCCTGGCAGGATCATTTGCCGTTGATCGAGTTCGCTTACAACAACAGCTATCACACTAGTATTGGGATGGCACCTTTTGAGGCGTTGTATGGGCGACGTTGTCGTACTCCACTCTTTTGGGAAGAAGTAGGGGAGAGACAGGCTGAGGGACCGGAGTTTATCCAGCAGGCGATAGACATTGTTGATCAGATCAAGAAACGGATTATGACTGCACAGGATCGTCAGACCAGCTATGCTAATATCAAGCGTAGGCCCTTGCAGTTCGAGGTCGGGGAGAAAGTGTTTCTGAGAGTGTCACCTTTCCGCAAGATTCTCAGATTTGGCCTTAAGGGCAAGTTGTCTCCCAGATTTATCGGTCCGTTTGAGATCTTGGAGAGTATTGGCGATTTGGCTTATCGACTAGCATTGCCACCGCATCTATCCAGCATTCACGACGTGTTTCACGTATCTCTGTTGCGATGGTATGTGGCGGATGAATCTCATATTCTGCAGCGATCTGAGGTTCAGGTAGACAAGGATTTGACTTATGTTGAGAAACCTATTCGTATACTGGATTATAAGGATAAGGTTTTACGGAACAAAGTCATTCCTTTGGTTTTAGTTCAGTGGCAGCGCCGAGGCACTGAGGAAGCTACTTGGGAGCTTGAGGACAGGATGCGTAAAGACCATCCTGAGTTGTTTTGATTTCATTCTTTAAGTTGTATTCAGTTTCAAACTCTGTAAACGTTTGATTTGAATAAAGAATGTTTCTGATTTCTGTATTTGCATTCGGTACTTAAGATCTGATTTTGGGGACGAAATATCTTAAGTGGGGGAGAATGTAGTAGCCCGTGCCCTAATTGAGTAATTAAAGGATTAATGCTAATTAATTGAATTGGGTATTGGACGGATCGGAAGCTCCAAGGGCACGATCGGAAGCTCCGAACAGGATCGGAAGCTCCGATGAGCGATCGGAGGCACCGATGTTATTACGTCAGGCATGACGTGTGGTTGGATCGGAAGCTCCGATCAGGACCGGAGGCTCCGATCACCCCTATCCGGAGTCATCAAGTGATATTTTGACACGTGGCAGATCAGGATCTTCGGAAGCTCCGATGACAGGATCGGACGTTCCGATCGAGGTTCGGACGTTCCGATCAAGGATCGGAAGTTCCGATCGTTGTCTATAAATAGAAGGCCGAGACTTCACTTTCATTTGCCAATTCCGAGTTCTCCTTTCCTTTCTAGTCCTTTTGGAGCTGTTCTAGTCTTCTTAGGCTTGGTCCGGAGGTCGGAGAGGCGTTCGGTAGTCGTAGCGGAGTCGTGCCCAAGTTCTGGAGGCATCGACATCAAAGGGCTAACGACGGACGAAGGTATAGCTTTTGCTCCCTATAAATATTAGGAGTATGCAATAGCTTAGTTAAGGCTTTTAGAGCACTTTAATGATAGTAGTATCATTTGGCAGTGTAGAGCAGACTATAGGCGTGGACCTAGAGTTGGTAGAGCTTTCACTGTTTTGAGGTACGGAAGTACTGTTCGAGATATCCTGACTGAGTATGCATGTATTATGTGACTGCATGATTTATATGACATGATATTATGCTGCATTCATTTGCATCTTGCTGTATCTCTTTCGAGATGTCTGTTAGTAGGGTTGTACCCTATCCTGTTAGTGGATGGACTTCCATCGATTTGGGTCCGGCGTATCCACGGTTATCTCGGTATGGGAGCCACCTCCTGAAGCGACGGCACAGCGTGCTACATACCAGGGCCCGGTCTGTCTCTGTTATCTGATCCTTGACCTCGAGTCTATAGGGAGTTCACTTTGCATGCATGTATACTCATACTCTCGCACTGAGCGTTTTATGCTCACGTCTCGTACTCTGTATTTTCTGGACACCCTATTCCATGGGGCAGGTTTGCGATTGGACGAGGAGGGTGGATCCAGGAGGGGCTAGTCAGTGGCTGGCCAGCTGGAGCTTCGTCTAGGTTTTATTACTGTTGTTTGGGTTTATACAGCTATTCAATTTGGTTGTATATTATTGGATAATTTCAGATTCCTTTACTTGGGATTGTATAATGTTATTGGATTCCGTAGTTTTATTCTGATATCTGTTTAATTAAGTTAATTGCATGCATAAGTTCTGTTTAGTAGGTGATCCGGGTAAGGGTCACTACAATTTTCACTAATCCATAGTGACATTTGGGGCCCCTCACCAATTGCCACATCCCAAGGGAAAAAATGGTTTCTAACCTTTATTGACGATCATACTCGGGTCACATGGGTCTATCTCATTCACAACAAATCTGACACAAGTCAAATATTCAAAAACTTCCACCAGATGATTCAAACCCAATTTCACACCAAAATTCAAACTCTTCGCACTGAAAATGGTAAAGAATACTTCAATACCATCTTAGGTGACTATCTTTCAGAAAATGGGATTCTCCACCAAAGCACTTGTGTCGATACCCCACAACAAAATGAGGTGTCAGAAAGGAAAAATCGTCATCTGTTGGAAGTAGCCCGTGCTCTAATGTTCACCATGAATGTTCCAAAATACCTATGGGGTGGATGCCATTCTCACCACTGCGTACTTAATCAATCGCCTACCAAGTCGCACTCTCAATTTTAAAACTCCTCTGTCAGTCCTCATTAAAAAATACCCTCATGTGCTCACATCCAATAACCTTCCTTTGAAAACCTTTGGTTGTACAACTTTTGTTTGCGTACATGACCACAACCAAAGTAAACTTGATCCAAAATCTATCAAGGTAGTCTTTATTGGGTATTCACCAACACAAAAAGGTTATCGTTGCTATTGTCCTCAAACCCGGAAAACATATACTTCTCGTGATGTGCAATTCCTAGAAAGTACACCTTACTTCTCCTCAACTCCGCTTCAGGGGGAGAATCGAGATGAAGCTGCTTGTCAAGATAATCCATTTCCAACACCCATACCCGATACAATCCAAGCTAGCAATCATACTCCAAATCATCCAAAACAAGTCCCAGCACTGGAAACAGGGGGAGAAGTGATACCGGAACGAGAGTTACTGGTTTACTCAAGACGAAAACCTCAGGCTACTAAAGACATTGTGAATTCTAAACACAGTCAAGTAAATGAACCGATCGAGGATCCTCAATCAGGTACTGTCTCCAATATCAATATTCCTATAACTATTAGGAAAGGTGTGAGGTCTTGCACTCAACATCCCATTTCAAAATGTGTTTCATATTCAAATTTATCTTCATCTTTTCGTACCTTTACCGTGAGTTTGTCTAGTATAAAAATTCCCAGGTCTGTTCAAGAGGCTCTGATTGTTCCAGAATGGAGAAAGGATATTCTTGAGGAAATGCATGCCTTAAAGCAAAATAACACTTGGAGTGTGGTCGAATTACCACAAGGAAAAAATACAGTTGGTTGCAAATGGATATTCACAGTGAAATACAAGTCAGATGGTTCAATTGACAGATACAAAGCTCGCCTCGTAGCCAAGGGATTCACTCAAACCTATGGCATTGACTACACTGAGACATTTGCTCCTGTTGCCAAACTTAACACTGTTCGGATCCTTCTATCATTGGCAGCCAATCTTGATTGGCCATTACATCAACTTGACATAAAAAATGCATTCTTGAATGGTGAACTTGAAGAGGAAGTCTATATGAGCCAGCCCCCAGGATTTGAAGAAAAACTGGGAAATCAAACTGTTTGCAAACTCAATAAGTCTATCTATGGTTTGAAACAGTCCCCACGTGCCTCGTTTGACAGATTCTCTAAAGTTATCAAGAAACTTGGATATATGCAGGGACAAGCTGATCATACGCTCTTTGTTAAACATTCTGATGAAGGCAAAATAACTGTCCTCATAGTGTATGTTGATGATATCATAGTCACTGGAAACGACAACAAGGAAATGAAGAATATTAAGTTCATGATGGCAAAGGAATTGAAGTTAAAGATCTCGGAGAGCTGAAATATTTTTTGGGAATGGAAATTGCTAGGAGCAAGAAAGGTATATCTGTTTCTCAAAGAAAGTACACTTTGGATCTGTTGGAAGAAACTGGGATGCTGGGGTGCAAGCCAAGCAATACACCTCTTGAGCAAGGAAATAAAGAAAAAATGTTTGAGGGTGATTTAGTGGATAAAGAAAGGTATCAACGCCTTGTTGGGAAACTCATTTATCTCTCACACACTCGCCCTGATATTGTTTTTTCAGTGAGTCTAGTAATTCAATATATGCATTCACCATTTCAAGGTCATCTCAATGCAGTCTATAGAATTATGAGATATTTGAAACAAACTCCTGGGAAAGGGTTATTTTTTGCAAAGACCGATGATCGAAGAGTGAATGCTTACACTGATGCCGATTGGGCCGGATCAATCAAAGATCAAAAGTCTACCTCCGGCTATTGTACATTAGTTTGGGGGAATTTAGTAACATGGCGGAGCAAAAAACAGTCAGTTGTGGCACGAAGCAGTGAAGAAGCCAAATATCGAGCTATGGCTCATGGAGTGTGTGAACTAATTTGGATTAACAGAGTTATGAAAGAGCTGAAAATAAATCTTGAAGGCCCTATGACGCTGTTTTGTGACAATAAATCAACCATCAGCATAACTCATAATCCTGTTCATCATGATAGAACCAAGCATGTTGAAGTTGATAGACATTTCATCAAGGAAAAATTGGAAGAAGGCAGTCTCAATGTTGAATATGTCCCTACTTCTCATCAGCTGGCTGACATTCTCACCAAAGGACTATCGGAACAAACTCATGAATTTCTTATTAGCAAGCTTGGCCTTATCAACATTTACAGTCAAGCTTGAGGGGGAGTGTAGATTTACTTAGTAAATTAATATCAATTAAAATCAATTTGTATCAATCTATTTGATTTGATAGGATTTAATTGATTGATAGGATATTTTAGTTGTGTATATTTGGTAGGATAATATTTTGTTCTTCTTTAACTTTAGGGTTTGATAGTCTCGTTGTATCTATAGAAGTGTATTCTCCTCATTAGTGAAATATACAAGAAGTATCTTCTTCAATTTTCTACAGGTTTCTTAGTCGATCTTGAGTCTACACTCTTTTTTGGGCTGTTAGGGTTTGATTTGGGTCTTTTCTTTTAAGGAAATTAAGTTATTAAACAAAAAAAAGAGAAGTAGGACCGCAAGGGTTTGGTTTGGGCTTTTTCTTTTAAGGAAATTAAGTTATTTTAAAGAAAGAGAAATTGGACTGCTATAATTGTTATCTAAAAAAAATTAGGGCTCGCCTTATTGAATTGTTGCGCCTGGTATGAACCCAGGCGCAGGGACCTCGCCTGGTGGCGCCTCTCGTGCTCGCCTTTGATAACTATGGCCGAAACATCTCTAAAAATCGCACAAAAAAAATAAATAAAAGCTCGCGTCGCAATACCCCATCCAAACAAAAAAATCCCATGCAAGATAAAGTGCCCGTTTGGATACAGAAGCATTTTATTTTAAAAAATGTTTTTTCAGGTTGGTACATTTTTTTAGTAAAAGTTGAAATAATTTTGTTTTTGGAAAAATAGATTGAAAAACTATTTTTAAGTTAGGTCATAAAAAAAACGTTTTTCAAGCTATAAAAATGAGCTTTTAAAAAACACTTATTTTGGCTCAATTAAGTGCTTTTAAAAGCAATGCAAATCTATGCAAACACATTTGCCACAATAAAAGAATTTTTTTTCTTTTGACTTCCTAATCCAAGTCACTTTTGATGATAGTGGGGAAAAGGAAGGTTGACATGTCATGCATTCTGATTTCTGAGATTGCATGACGACCGCTTTTCTGTATTATAGTCAGATTTCAGGCAGCAATTGGAGTATGTCAATCAAGATTCAACGCCAAAAAATGAACCACTAATTTCTCAAATCATATGGATTCCAAACCAAAGCCCAAGCATACGAACCCACACACATTTCTCGGTATCTATCACAAAAGTAGGCTCATTTTATCTTATCATACATATTTATCTGCCCAAAATATTAAAAATGAGGGGTTTCGAAATGTATACTTGACTGACGTTGAGGAGTCCGCAGAATTGGAGGACGGGTTTCGACTTCAGTAGAGGATCCGAAGCCCTGTAGTTGGGATTGTGGGTTATTGGGTCAATCACCGGTGTCATTCGATCGGTTCCGAAGGTGTGGCGGTATGTATTTACCCAAATAAGAGTGAGGCTTCGGAGAGTTCATAGTCTGATTCTATAAAAATCCAGGAGAGAAGAATAAGGAGTAGAATGGTAATGGTACTAACCTGTGAAACTGGTTTGCCGATATCTACTTGATAGCGATTGCTGTCAGCAGCGCCGCTGCCACTGGCGTCCATGATCGGGGAGAGAAGTCGGTGAGGAAATTGGGCTGATGGTCAGCCCCAGATTTATACACTTGGGCTCTCACCTGAATATGTTTCGTTTAGTACTACTAATAATAATAATAATTATATTTTATTTACCCTAAAAAAATTACATTTATTTGTAAGATAAGAAATATTACCACAAATTATTTGTGCAAAAAATAAATAAATAAATATACCATAAATTAGGATTCCGACGATGTGAATGAAAGATGACAGCAATTGAATTAGAAAAACGTAAGTCTCTTGTGATACGGTGAGATAAGTCGATCCAATCCAATGATGTACCCAATATTTTCCAACCAGGGGAGCGAATTCAACCGATTTTAAAAATCAATTAGGCACAAAATGTATAATAAAATTTATATATTAACTTCATATGTTTTTACAATAATATTTTCTGAAATTTCATACTTTGAAAATGTTGCATAACAACTTTATTATTATCAATTGTATTAAACATATTTTCGCTCCATATATGATATTAAACTGTCATTTAACATATATTTTCTTAATCGGTTTCTAAATTATTATTTTAATGATTTTTTTTCATTTTTGCAAACACTCTCCGTACAATTGCAGTTGCAAATAGGGTTTGGTGCCCACACTCATTTGTTTCCTCCAATTACAATCTTTGCGCACACACACACATATATAGATTTTTGATATGATGTTCACCAACCGTGCCCATCATTGAGGTAACACTTTTGACATGAAATGGATATATCCATATATTTCGGACTCATATTTATGAGATGCTAAAATATGGCAAAAGCTATACCGAGAATTGGTTCACGTAAGAGTGCACGTAGAATACCAAAGGGAGTTATTCATGTTCAAGCAAGTTTCAATAATACCATTGTCACGGTTACAGATGTACGGGGTCGAGTAGTTTCCTGGTCCTCCGCCGGTACTTGTGGATTCAAGGGTACGAGAAGAGGGACACCTTTTGCCGCTCAAACTGCAGCAGCAAATGTTATTCGTACAGTAGTCTATCGGATGTACAAGCACACCACTGGACGACCTCTTCTTCTTTTTAAAATTTTTTTTTTTTGAAAATCATTGCTTACAAGAGTAGAAATACTTTCATTGTCTCCAATCTCCGTTCTTATATTATTGTCTTCTATTACATATAAGCCAATATCGTTAACGACCAATGATGTTATTGGGTGTTTTTTTTCTTTTAAATTTAATGTTAAGTTGTTCGAAATTTACTATTGGAATGATTTCTTGCTAAAATTTTTGCTTGAATTTTGAATGCTTTCAATTACAAATGTTAACATTCCGTCTTGTCCATTTTGAGAAAAAAAAATTGTATTCTTCTTTATTTGGTGTCTTTAGATGTTTGTAATATATTGAAGTGTTGTCGTCCGGGATAACACCTATTTTGGTTCTTATTATTTTTTGTTTTTCCCAAAATAGTCCCTTTTACTTTTGGGCTGCCAAATTGGTCCCTAATGTTTTGTAATGTTTCCAAAATTCGTGCCTCCCGTCATCTCAACGTTAAAAACTAACGGATAAAAATCACATCTTCAAGTAAATACCCATTTTTTCCCTCCTATTTCCGTTTTTTCCCCAAAATAGTCCCTCTTCTTTTTGAGCTGTAAAACATGATCCCTAATGTTTCTTAATTATTCCAATTTCGATCTCTACCGTATATTGACATGTTTACCCAACCATCAAGTGAAACTATTTAATATTATAAGGTGTGTGACTAAATAAACTAGTTAATAAATACACATCAATATCAAAAATTATTTTACAAAATCACATCGATTGATTCTCACTAAAATTTGAGGATCCTTATCGAGATCCGAATCCAACCTGAGCCCAAAACTTCAATTCCGGAGTGAACCTGAAACCAAGCAAGGAGTGTTAGAAGGGGTCGGGAGGATGTCCCGGTATAGCCTCCGACGCTCAAGTAAAGAGGTGAGTTAGGCACCCCTCAAAATGAAAGTAATAGGATTCAAATGAAATGAACAAACACATTATTTATAGAGGGAGATGTAGGGGGCCAACCAACCTCTCTCCGTCCACCACATACTCTCATTGGCTGATTTTACCACTTAGAGTTGGATCTGAGCCTTGATTCTTGGCCATGGACTCGAACTGGGCCTAAGCATGTGATTAGATCACTCGTGGGGTATCGCCAACAGTGATAAAACGTTAATCAAATGCAAACAATAATTTCATCTTCTTATTCGCTAATATATATGTTATATACAAACAAATTTGTTATGTATTTTCATTGTTAAAATCACAAGTTTTAATATTTCTTTTCGAAAACTTATTTACTATAACACAATATATATTAATTTTTGAATTAAATAACTCTTGAGTTTAAGAAATAACTAACTTGCATGCAAAGGAGTTCAAAAATATTATCCGGAGAGAAATATTGCATAATTTAACATTAACACACAAATAGAAGAATTGGTTTACTATGCTACATGGTGGTGTATTGTTTCGATTATAAAAAAAACAAATTAATGTCAATAACATTGACTTACCTTAGATGAATTGTGTTTTCAATTAGTGTCTTTTGACTTTTTTATTCTCGCGATTTGGTGCAACCGTTCGAAGGATCTCAATTTGGAAAAATCGTTTTCAATTATTGTTTTAGAAGATTTAAATGGAGATGGGTTGAATCTCCATTAGATTTTAATGTGTAGATTACGAGAGAGACCGGATTGGGATAATTATGAAATATTGGGGATCATTTTGGCGGCCTGAAAAGGTGATCGAGGGACTATTTTAGGAATAATGACAAACAAGAGGGGCCAAAATGTGTATTAACCCATTTCGAAAACTTCAAGGGAGAGACGGGTCGTATCTCCGTTATCTTTTTAACGGAATGATGATGGCATTGAGAATAATTACGAAACATTAGGGATCATTTTGGCGGCCCGAAAAGAAGAGGGATTATTTGGAAAAAAAGGGCAACCAAGAGGGACCAAAATAGTTATCAACCCGTTGTCATCCTATAGATAAAATAGATTTTTATTAATAACTGATAATAATATATAATCTTTAAAAAAACTATTTACATGTAGTGATGAAATCAAAATAATTTTCAACGTTGAAATTAAAAAAACATTTGCAAAATTTTTGAATAATTAATGTAACCTTTGCATTTTCAATGTTCATCATTTATGGTCATCATTATTCTATATATATATATTAATATTAACAATTTAAATAAGACATTATAAATATAATGTTTAATGTAGTTTTACCTTGACACAATATTGATATTGAAGCTATGAAATTATTACAGCTCGTGTTTTCCATCGTTTTGTTTTTTTTATTAATCTTGAGCAATTATGGCATGAATCGTACCATGAATTTGTCTTATTTTATATCTCATTATTAATGCATTGAAGCAATATAATTTGTTATGTATTTGTTAATAAGTGAGATGTGTTAATCAAATCAAATTAAATATTGTTTTTGTAATTTCTATCTTATGTATTGATTAATTATTTTATGAGTATTGATTTTTGAATATATATATATATATATATATATATATATATATATATATATATATATATATATAGTCAATGCATTCTAAACATTAATTTAAATTATTAATAAATGTTTTTCCCTTATATTTGAAATTTAATCTCTTTCACGATTTTTTTTTCATTTACTATCTGTTTTTTATTCTATATGAAAGAATTAATACTATCACATTCTTTAATAGTAATTCTTGTTGTACTATCTCCATCAATAATTTGCATTTTTCTATCTTTATTATTTAATTCTTTTGTTAGACGACCTCTTTTTATGATAAAAAATATTTTGCAATAATATAAATAATTTAATCATTCTCAATCTACATTTTGGTATGTTATTGTCTTTTATTATTTGTGTGTCAATGTCGCTAACGATCGATATCTTTGTTGGTCATCCTTTTTTCTTTTTTATTTCTCGTTGTTAGAAATCTACTCATCTTTTTTTTTTTTTGCAATGCTTTCGTTGTTGAAATTTTTTATTGTATTTTGAATGTGTTTAATTACAAATGATAACATTCCATATTTTATTTCAATAGTCTTGTCTATTTTGAGAATAATGCATGTTCTTTTTTAATTGGTGTATCTAAATATTTGTGACATATTGAAGTGTTGTCGTCCTATATATAAAGAATATTTTTTTTAATAATTGCTAATAATTATATAATATTTGTAAGAGAAAAACTTATTTATATACAACAGTGATGGAACGAATTGATATAATATTCTTCAACACTACAACCAATAAAAAAACATTTGCAATATTTTTTAATAATGTAACTCTTGCAGTTTCAATGTATGGTCGTCGTTTTTCTATATCTACATTAACAGTTTAAGATAAGACATTTCAATATCTCATGTAAAGTTATAAATATAATGTTTAAATGTAGTTCTACATTGACACAATATTGATATCGAAGCCTATCCAGTTATTATAGCTCGAATTTTCAATTGTTTTGTTGATTGATCTTGAGAAATTACTACATGCTTTTGTTATGGATTCATATATTTTTATCCCATGTATGTATGTATTGAAGCAATATAATTTTTTTTCTATATTTGTTAATAAGTAATATATGTTAAATTCAATTAAATCCTGATTTTGTAATTTTCTATATCATGTTTTATAAATTTCATTTATAAAATATTTGCTCCAATGATAAAATATTCAAAATTTTCCTCATGAAATGATACAAAAATTGAATAATAAACAATATTTTACCTTTTGTAGATTATTCATCGGATTGAGAATTTTCATCGGTAATGTTTTTCAGGATATTTAATTTGATGTGTCATCCATAATTCTTCTAAACTTTTTCTTCAAAGTTATTACCTAGCGTGTGGTAGATAGGTTATTAATATAGATATATTTACAAACTTGAATTTAAAAGAAATAATATCAATATTATATATATAGTTTTGTTAAAAACAGTTGAAGATGTTCATACCATATATTTATCGTTTTTTTTTATGTAAGACGGGTTTGCGAACATCGTTGTTGTTTTGAGCCGAACATTTCCTACTATTAATAGTCATAAGGAGAAGTATGGAGCAATTTTAATGAATAATTTTTGTAAAGATTGATTTACAAAAATTTACCTTCAAAACAATATTTTTAAGTTACATAAAGTTATAACCGGTTTTTCCATCTCCAGCTCTTGTAAAATATTCATTTATTAATTGCAATATCATCCCATAAAATAGTTATTATAGTTTTTAGCCTTTATGAGGAGGAAAAAATAGTTAAATCTTTAAATTTCAATGTTTACATATATGGTATGTGTGTGTTGGTTGTGTTTTTTATTTATTATTTTGGATTAAAACTATAATTAATCAATTTGAATTGGTTTATTTCGACACCTTCATATATATATATATATATATATATATATATATATATATATTTTAATAACGTTTACAAATTTGATATTTTTCTAATACATATTTATGAACTCATGATTAATTATTTAGCTCATCCTTACACAAATTTTCCAAACGTCTTTGTTTTGAGTTAAACCTTTCATACTATTAGTCAAGGAGGAGTAGTGATTAATGCCAATGAATAATTTTCGTAAATATTTATTTGCAAAAATTTAAAAAATTTACCTTCAAAACATGTATTTTAAGTTATAGAAAGCTATAACCGGTTTATCAATCTCCATATTTTGTAAAAATATTCATTCGTTAATTGCAAGATCATGTCATAAAATATTTGTCATAGTTTTTAGCTTTTATGAGGAGGAACAAATAATTAACATTTAAAGTTTACATATATGATATATGTGTGTGATAGGATCGGTTAGAGTGTAAAGGGAGAGGGGGGTTGAATACACTTCAAAATATTTTGATCACGCTAAGTTCGAATTCAATCGGATTAATGATTGAATTCTTATCTTATTTTGGTGTCTATGTAGATTGGCAAACAAAAAGAGATGTGCGGAAATTTGCCAAAGTTCAGATTATGAACAATAAACTGAATATGTATGCAAAACTGATAAAATGAGGTAAAGTGATGAAATGACACGAAGAGATGTTTTTGGATGTTCGGAGATTTCAATGACTCGTACGTCACCCCTTCTTCCACCTCGGAAGGATAGCACTAAAAGACTTTGAATTTTACAATCAATTTGCAAAACCCCACTCCAATACTAGGACTTATACACAATTGTCTATCTTAAAACTCCTAGTTACAACTCAATGACAGTCCTCGACTTATAACAGAAATATGTATTACAACTCGATTTCACTTGCACAATGTGATCCTTTGAATGATCAGAATAATAACTGTAAATGTGTGCTTCGAGTTTCTTGATCAGTTTAGCTTGTGAAGCTTTGGATCTCTGATGATGTTCTTGAATGCAAAGAAGTAAGCGAGCGATAGAGCTTCTCTAACTGATCAATTTGCCTATTTATAGGTTCGAATTCCAACACTAATAATTTTGAATTGCATCAGAAATCATTTGAATTATTCCCGTTGCTTTGTTTGATTTTGCCAACATTCTCTGCAAAAAGTATATTCTGAAATCGCGGCGTTATGTTACAGGTGTGTTAGGGTACGAAAGACTTTATCCACTTAGATGAACGATAGCAGACTGATGCAATATATAGGCTGTGAGACCCTGTTTCTAATCTCCTATTCTCGAATAATTAAACAAAATCAAACACGAAGAGCCGCGTAAAAACGAATCAACTTTTTTTTTTTACAACAGCGCGCCCGCGCCTAAAGCAGCACGCCCACGCCGGAGTCTCGCAAAAGACAGCGCGCCCGTGCCAATAATCAGGGCGCCCGCGCCGTGACCTCGCAAAACAAAGGCGCGCCCGCGCCCGCACCGTCAACTCGGCTGCATAAAATCCAAAACATAAAAATACATCTTTACAAACTCGAATACATAATCCAAGCAACCCAGGTTCAATTCATAGCTCAAACGTGAATCAAGGGGGTTTCAAAACACCAACAAAACACAATTAATAAAACAAGTTCGACATATAGAGTTCCAACGACTCAACAAAACTAATACAGATACAATCGACTCGACCCTACAATGCGGAGTCTCACTTCTATCAATCTCACCCCAAGCTAACCAAGACAACTCGGTCCAGCTCCTAATCCTCCTGTTGCCAAGTACGCATACAAACAAAGACAACAACCGGATAAACCGGTTAGAAATATAATTTCTAAGTAAAAGAGACAGGCATGCAATATAAAATAAACACCTCAGATTGAAATGTAATAATCAATAACAAATCAAAATGGGAATGAATGAATGCATGACTTCAAAACTCAGGACTATCAAATCAGATAATCGAAATATCAATCGGTATTCGGTTGGGATCCCGGGGCCAAGTCTTCACAACAACTCACCGACACACCCATTCGGGGTGGATGTCGTTCAACTCAACCCCTAGACTTTAGAGCAACTATAAGAAGTATTCTGGCACTTGAAAAAACTCAAAATCCAAAGCCACTTCAATATAGCTCCCTAAAACGTCTATCTTCAAAACGAATCGAATAATCGGCTCAATATGAATGCAAGTGTAAACAATTAGTCAACCAAGTTCACACAAGCAATTAACATGAAGTATGTGATTTTCGGGGCTCGAGAATCAATCGAACACGAGTATTCAACCCCATTCAAGTCAATGTCGTCTTTTAACTTTACTCCAGGCTTCAATCAATCCTGTCAATCAAAAGAAGAATTCGATTCAATAGCTATTCAGATTCGAAACTCAAAGTCGATAAACAAATACTATACCGTCTTCAACTTCAATCGGTTTAAAAGCCTCAAAGTTTGGTTCCAACTCGAATCTCTTCAATCAAACTCTGAAAACATCGAATACGGATTCAATATCAAACTCATAACTGGAACTAATTTGAGAACCAAACCGAAACAACAAAACCTATCATCCAAACTCAATTTCGACGGTATAATGGCTATAAACGGTCCAGCCAAAATATCCAACAATAACAACCAACTCCAATCAACTCATATCAACCTCTCAATCAACAAGACAAACAAAAATCCAACAAAATCTCAAACCCCATTTTCGAAATAATGCCTCAAAAATCATATAAAATCCAAACTTCGCTCTTTTTCCAAACCGACTTCGAATACACGATCTATGCTAGCTCAAGAACAACATACTCCAAGATTATCAATTTCTGACAACCCAACAAAAATCAAAGTTCAAGGATCGTAGCAAAACTTACGTCCAAATGAAGCCCTCGTTGCGGTGATCGTGAATCTCAACTCGAAAATGAAATCTAACGGTCGGATCGAGCGAATCAGACGGAAAGGAAGTTTGGAGAATCGTCTCCAATGGCTTCCAGATTCAGTACGTACAAAATGGAGAAGGGAGGAGGAAGGAGTGAAGGTGATGTGATGGTCAAGTTGCAAGATAATATATATAAAATCCCATTTTTGCATTTCGGTCCCTCAATTCTTCAAAGTTTGCAAAATGACCCCCTGCGAATTATCAAACGGCCCTCAAATACTGAAAATCCTGATTATCTCAATTAAACTCAATTATAATAAAATCGGGGCATTATAATTCTCCCCCTCTAAGATTTGATTTCGTCCTCGAAATCTGGCAGATCACAGACTGAACAAGAAAGAATCATACTGATGATGAACTCACCTCAATCGAACAACTCTGGAAATCGCTGCCTTATATCGGATTCGGTCTCCCAAGTCGCTTCTTCAACCCCGTGACGACTCCACTGTATCTTCACCAATGGAATCGACTTGTTTCTGAGCTGTTTCTCTTTTCTGTCAAGAATCTGAATTGGTCGCTCGAAGTAACTCAGAGTCTCATCAAGTTCTGCCTCGTCTGGACGAAGAACATGGGACGGATCCGGATGATATTTTTGCAACATCGAAACGTGAAACACATCATGGATACCTGAAAGAGACGGAGGAAGAGCAATCCTATAGGTAAGATCGCCTATCTTCTCCAGAATTTCATACGGTCCAATGAACCTCGGAGACAACGTCCCTCTCTTTCCAAATCTAACAGTACCTCGGAACGGATAAATCTTCAGAAACACACGGTCTCCCTGATCAAAAGGCAGTGGTCTACGTCTGACATTCGCATACTTGGCCTGTCGATCTTGGGCTGTCTTCATTCTGATTCGAATCAACTTCACTTGCTCTGCCATATCGCGAATCATATCTGGACCCAACTCAGGTGATTCCGAAATCTCGTCCCAAAACAACGGAGATCTGCACTTCTTCCCGTACAAAGCTTCGAAAGGTGACATGACAATACTCGCTTGGAAGATGTTATTGTAAGAAAACTCCACTAGAGATAAAGACTCCTGCCAACCTGAGCCGAAATCAAGCACTACTGCGCGAAACATATCCTCTAAAGTCTGGATCGTACGCTCGGACTGACCGTCGGTCTGAGGGTGATACGCTGTGCTCAAGTGCAAACGAGTACCCAATGCCCCCTGTAGACTGTGTCAAAAGTGAGAAGTAAACCTCGGATCTCTGTCTGATACTATCGACTTCGGCACGCCGTGCAATCTCACAACCTCTCTGACATACAATTCGGCCATCTGATTGTGACGGTATGTCATACGGTACGGAATGAAACAAGCAGATTTCGTCAACCGGTCAATCACTACCCAAATCGCATCACAACCTCTGACTGAACGCGGTAGCTTCATGACAAAATCCATAGAGATATGATCCCACTTCCATTCCGGGATATGTAAACTGTGCAATAATCCACCTGGTTTCTTCCTCTCGGCTTTCACTTGTTGACAATTCAGACAACGGGACACAAATCTCGTGACATCTCCTTTCAACTGCTTCCACCAAAACTGAGTCTTCAAGTCGTTATACATCTTTCGGCCTCCTGGATGAACACTGAACCGACTGCAATGCGCCTCTCGAAGAATACGCTGTCTCAACTCAGAAACATTGGGCACAACAATACGGTTATTCACGAATAACATATCATCCCTGACCTGAAATTCTGACTGATGACCTGATCGAACCTTCTTTATCGAACTCTGACTGCTCGAATCGGATCTTTGTGCCTCTCTGATCAACTGAAACAACTCTGTCTCGGCCCGAATCACAAAAACTCTGATGGATCTCCTATCGGTCTCAAACTCCAAACCAGAAGTACAACAGTCTTCAATCAATTGAGAGACACCCCTCGTAGAAAGATATAAGGAACAAAGCTTTCGACTAAGAGCATCTGCAGCTGCATTCGACTTTCCAGGATAATACTTGATCTCACAGTCGAAGTCCCTAAGCAAATCCATCCATCTCCTCTGTCTCATGTTAAGCTCGGACTGGGAAAACAAGTATTTCAGGCTCTTATGGTCCGAAAATATCTCAAACGACTCGCCATAAAGATAATGGCGCCAGGTCTTCAGAGCAAACACAATCGCCGCAAGCTCAAGGTCATGGATCGGATAACGAGTCTCGTGCGGCTTCAGTTGCCTCGAAGCATAAGCTATGACATGCTTCCTCTGCATAAGAATGCATCCAAGACCACGGTGAGAAGCATCACAGTAAACGGAATAACCTCCCGTACCTGATGGAATAGACAAGATCGGAGCGCTGGTCAATCTCTTCTTCAACTCAACAAAACTGACCTCACACTCCTCGGACCAAACAAACGGTGCATTCTTCTGGGTCAACTGGGTAATCGGTTTTGCAATTAAAGAGAAACCCTCGATAAATCGGCGATAATACCCCATCAAACCCATGAAGCTACGGATTTCTGGCACTGATGTCGGTCTCGGTCAATTCATAACTGCCTCGATCTTACTGGGGTCAACAGAAATTCCATCTCCTGATACAATGTGGCCTAGAAACACAACTCGGTCCAACCAGAACTCGCACTTTGATAGCTTAGCATAAAACTGTTCGGCTCGCAAATTCTGCAATACAATCCTCAGATGCTCTGCATGATCTTAACGGTTGTTCGAATAGATCAGAATGTCGTCAATAAAGATAATGACGAACTCATTCAAATACCGCTGAAAGATATGATTCATCAGATCCATAAAACTGCTGGAGCATTTGTCAAACCAAATGGCATGACTATGAACTCGAAATGCCCATATCTGGTTCTGAAAGCTGTCTTAGGCACATCCTCGTCATGAACTCTCAGCTGATGATACCCTGATCTCAGATCTATCTTCGAATACACTGAAGAACCCTGTAGTTGTTCGAAAAGATCGTCGATCCTAGGTAGAGGATACATGTTCTTGATCGTCGCTTGATTCAACTGGCGGTAGTCGATGCAGAGTCGCATAGAACCATCTTTCTTCCTCACAAAGAGCACTGGAGCACCCCAAGGCGATACGCTAGGTCGGATGTATCCCTTGGCAATCAAATCTTCTAACTGCTCCTTTAACTCCTTCAATTCTAACGGAGCCATCCGATAAGGTGCTTTCGAAATGGGCTGAGTACCTGGTGCAAGTTCGATGTTGAATTCGATCTTTCGAATCGGCGGCAAACCAGGAATCTCATCTGGAAACACATCCGGAAACTCGCTAACCACCGGTATCTCAGTCAACTCAGGACTAGACCTCTGCACATCTACTACATAAATCAGGAATCCTTATGCTCCTCTCTGAAGCAAACGAGACATGGATAACATAGAAATCAACGGAATCCTGGATCGAGAACCCTTACCGAAAAACTTCCAATCATCTGCCATCTCAGGTCTGAAACGAACCACTTTCTGAAAGCAATCTACTGTCGCCCTATACTTGGTCAGAGCATCAATCCCGAAAATACAATCAAAGTCAGATAATCCAAGTACAATGCAGTCAATCTCAATCAAATTCCCCTCGGATTCTAACACACAGTTGCGGACCATTCTCACCGAAATAATACCTCCACCCAAAGGTAAAGTAATCGAAACAACATCAGATAATGGCTCAGCAAATAAATCATGCATCACGACAAATCTTTCAGAAATAAAACAGTGAGAAGCACCCGTATCAATCAAAACAAACGCAAGATAACCAAAGATCGAACAGTTACCTGCTATCACATCATTCGGAGCTGCATTGGCCTGATCCTCTGTCAAGGAAAATACCCTTGCCTGCTGTCGAGGAGGTTGGTTTTGATTCTGATTACCCTCTTGACGAGATTGCTGCTGGGGCTGAAAACAATGAACTGCAGAAGATTACCTCTCGGGTTGAGTTGGCGGTCGAGAAGAGCTGCCGCTCTGAGCTCTATCGGATCCTCGCTGACCAAGGTAAAGATCTCAGGATTCAAGCCATTGATAAAGTGGTTGGCCTTGTCTTCCTCATGATCTGCGATGTGAGGTGCAAACCTCAAGAGACTGTCAAACTTACTCACGTACTCCTCGATACTCAGATTCCCTTGCTTCAGATTCGCAAAGTCGGCACCCTTTTCCTTTCGATACGAGACCGGAAAGAACCTCTTGTAGAACTCAGCCTTGAACAAACTCCAAGTGATAACGGTGCCTCGATTCTCATTGGCCCTCTTGGTCATGGTCCACCAATTCTTGGCAACACCCTGAAGCTGGTGAATGACTAATCTGATCATGCGGTCATCGGTATAGTCGAGAGAATCAAAGAGCTGATCAATATCCTCTAGCCAACTCTCACAGTCAACGGAGTTCTCGGTGCCAGTCAAGGTAGGCGGTCGGAAAGATCAAAATCTCTTCAATAGAGTCTCCATCGGGGTCGCAGTTGCATCAAACTGATCCACTCCAGTACTATCCTGATCATTCGGAGGAGTTATAACTGGCGGCGGATTCTCAGTAGAAGGAGGAGTCAAAGGTGGTGGATTCCTTCTCAAAGATCGTCGAGGTGCCATCTGATAACAAGGGTTAGGTCACAATATTTCAAACTCAAACTCAACCTCAACCTCAAAACCTCGGTGTCCAAAACTCTGCTCTGAGAACCCATGAATCTCAATGATATCCAATTTCAGATAATAGCACATAATTCATGCTTTATAAATTAAATCACAACTCATGTAATTCAATTAATTCAAGAATCGATAAAGCATGCTCGCACGTATTTAAAGTAATCATTTAAACAAATCAATCACATGCGAGAATTCAATTCATGCGGACTCGATCTACCCCGCTCACTCTAGTTCAAATCCAAGAATCTTATCGCTCTGATACCACTTAATGTGAGACCCCGTTTTTAATCTCCTATTCTCGAATAATTAAACAAAATCAAACACGAAGAGCCGCGTAAAAACGAATCAATTTTTTTTTTTTTTTTTACAACAGCGCGCCCACGCCGGAGTCTCGCAAAAGACAGCGCGCCCGCGCCAATAAACAGGGCGCCCGCACCGCGACCTCGAAAGAAACAGCGCGCCCGCGCCGTGACCTCGCAAAACAAAGGCGCGCCTGTAGTGACCCTTACCCGGATCACCTACTAAACAGAACTTATGCATGCAATTAACTTAATTAAACAGATATCAGAATAAAACTGCGGAAAACCAAAAACATTATACAATCCCAAGTAAAGGAATCTGTAATTTATCCAATAATATACAACCAAATCGAATAGCTGTATAAACCCAAAACAACAGTAATAAGACCTAAGCGAAGCTCCAGCTGGCCAACCACTGACTAGCCCCTCCTGGATCCACCCTCCTCGTCCAATCGCAAACCTGCCCCATGGAATAGGGTGTCCAGAAAATACAGAGTACGAGACGTGAGCATAAAACGCTCAGTGCGAGAGTATGAGTATACATGCATGCAAAGTGAACTCCCTATAGACTCGAGGTCAAGGATCAGATAACAGAGACAGACCGGGCCCTGGTATGTAGCACGCTGTGCCGTCGCTTCAGGAGGTGGCTCCCATACCGAGATAACCGTGGATACGCCGGACCCAAATCGATGGAAGTCCATTCACTAACAGGATAGGGTACAACCCTACTAACAGACATCTCGAAAGAGATACAGCAAGATGCAAATGAATGCAGCATAATATCATGGCATATAAAATCATGCAGTCACATAATACATGCATACTCAGTCAGGATATCTCGAACAGTACTTCCGTACCTCAAAACAGTGCAAGCTCTACCAACTCTAGGTCCACGCCTATAGCCTGCTCTACACTGCCAAATGATACTACTATCATTAAAGTGCTCTAAAAGCCTTAACTAAGCTATTGCATACTCCTAAATATTTATAGGAAGCAAAAGCTATACCTTCGTCCGTCGTTAGCCCTTTGATGTCGATGCCTCCAGAACTTGGGCACAACTCCGCTACGACTACCGAACGCCTCGCCGACCTCCGGACCAAGCCTAAGAAGACTAAAACAGCTCCAAAAGGACTAGAAAGGAAAGGAGAACTCGGAATTGGCAAATGAAAGTGAAGCCTCGGCCTTCTATTTATAGACAACGATCGGAACTTCCGATCCTTGATCGGAACGTCCGAACCTCGATCGGAACGTCCGATCCTGCCATCGGAGCTTCCGAACATCCTGATCTGCCACGTGTCAAAATATCACTTGTTGACTCCGGATAGGGGTGATCGGAACTTCCGGTCCTGATCGGAGCTTCCGATCTAGCCAATCGTCATGGATGACGTAATATGATCGGAGCTTCCGATCCTGCATCGGAGCTTCCGATCCTGATCGGAGCTTCCGAACTCACCTTCGGAGCTTCCGAACTCTACCCAAGTAATTATGATTAATCCCTTAATTACTGATTTTGGTTACGGGTTACTACATTCTCCCCCACTTAAGATATTTCGTCCTCGAAATCAGATCTTAAGTACCGAATGCAAAATACATAAATCAGAAACATTCTTTATTCAAATCAAACGTTTATAGAGTTTGCAACTGAATACAACTCAAAGAATGAAATCAAAATAACTCAGGATGGTCTTTACGCATCCTGTCCTCAAGCTCCCAAGTAGCTTCCTCAGTGCCTCGGCGCTTCCACTGAACTAAAACCAAAGGAATGACTTTGTTTCGTAAAACTTTATCCTTATAATCCAGGATACGAAGAGGTTTCTCAACATAAGTCAAATCCTTGTCTACCTGAACCTCAGACCGCTGCAGAATATGAGATTTATCCGCCACATACCGTCGCAACAGAGATACGTGGAAAACGTCGTGAATACTGGATAGATGCGGTGGCAAAGCTATTCGATAAGCCAAATCGCCAATGCTCTCCAAGATCTCAAACGGACCGATAAATCTGGGAGACAACTTGCCCTTAAGGCCAAATCTGAGAATCTTGCGGAAAGGTGACACTCTCAGAAACACTTTCTCCCCGACCTCGAACTGCAAAGGCCTACGCTTGATATTAGCATAGCTGGCCTGACGATCCTGTGCAGTCTTAATCCGTTTCTTGATTTGATCAACAATGTCTATCGCCTGCTGGATAAACTCCGGTCCTTCAGCCTGTCTCTCCCCCACTTCTTCCCAGAAGAGTGGAGTACGACAACGTCGCCCATACAACGCCTCAAAAGGTGCCATCCCAATACTAGTGTGATAGTTGTTGTTGTAAGCGAACTCGATCAACGGCAAATGATCCTGCCAGGCTGAACCAAAATCCATGACGCATGCTCTAAGAATTTCCTCTAACGTACGGATAGTGCGCTCTGACTGACCATCAGTCTCTGGATGATAGGCTGTACTCAAACTGAGAGTAGTACCCATCGCACGCTGAACACTCCCCCAGAATCTAGAAGTAAACCTGGGGTCCCGATCGCTGACAATGCTCACAGGCACTCCATGAAGTCGAACGATCTCCTGAATGTACATCTGTGCCATGCGATCCACAGAGTACTCTCGGCTATAGGCAATGAAATGCGCTGACTTGGTGAGTCGGTCCACCACAACCCAGATAGCATCACAGTTCTTCGGGGATACCGGCAAATGGGTCACAAAGTCCATTGTGATAAACTCCCATTTCCATTCAGGAATAGGCAGACTATGAAGCAATCCTCCAGGTCGTCGGTGCTCTGCCTTGACCTGTTGACACACCAAACATCTCGAAACAAACTGATAAACACTGCTTTTCATTCCCTTCCACCAGAAACGAGTACGTAGATCCTTGTACATCTTGTTGCTCCCAGGGTGAATACTCAACTTAGTGCGATGCGCCTGAGACAAAATCTCCTCTCGCAATTCTTCATCCTGCGGAATCACAAGCCTACCAGACAAACACAGAAAGCCATCTGACTGATAATGAAATCCAGACGAGCTACTCTCGTTAGCTAGACGAGCTAAACGTTGGGTCTTCGAATCAGACATCTGAGCATCTCGAATCCGCGAATACAAGGCTGGCTCAGATAATATCGCAAACATCTGGATACTTTGCATAGCTTTCTTATGCTTGAAGGTATAACCTGAAGTACAACAGTCACTGATCGCACTAGACATCGAACAAATCTGAAGTGCGGATAGTCGCACCTTGCGACTCAAAGCATCAGCGGTGAGATTAGCAGCTCTCGGATGGTACTTAATCTCGCAATCATAGTCCTTAAGCAAGTCCATCCAACGTCTCTGCCTCATGTTCAACTCTGCCTGAGTGAACAAATACTTGAGACTCTTATGGTCGGTGAAGATCTCAAATTTCTCTCCATACAGATAATGACGCCAGATCTTCAAAGCAAACACAATGGCTGCCAATTCCAAATCATGGACTGGGTAGTTGTCCTTGTGAAGCTTCAGCTGTCTAGAAGCGTATGCGATCACATGCCCATTCTGAGTCAGGACACAACCCAACCCCTGAAGAGAAGCATCCGTGTAAACTACATACCCTCCAGATCCTGACGGTAATGCCAACACCGGCGCAGAAGTCAACCGCCGTCGAAGCTCACGGAAATTCTCCTCACACTCGGAGGACCACTCAAAATCCACACCCTTGCGGGTAAGCTGCGTCAACGGTCGAGCTAACTGAGAGAAGTTCAGAATGAAGCGACGATAATACCCTACTAGACCCAGAAAACTACGGATCTCAGCAACTGTCATCGGACGCGACCAATTAAGTACCGCTTCAATCTTGCTTGGATCAACAGAAATCCCTTCCCTGGATATGATATGGCCAAGAAAGACCACTCTATCCATCCAGAACTCACACTTGCTCAGCTTGGCGTACAACTGCTCATCTCGAAGAGTCTGCAGTACCAACCGCAAGTGAGAAACATGCTCTTCCGTATTACGCGAATACACCAAGATGTCGTCAATAAAGACCACGACAAACTTATCCAAATACTCCCTGAAGACACGGTTCATCAGATCCATGAATATAGCCGGCGCATTAGTCAAACCAAATGGCATCACTAGGAACTCGTAATGCCCATAGCGAGTACGGAATGCAGTCTTGGCTACGTCCTGATCACGGACTCTCAACTGATGATACCCAGATCTCAAGTAAATCTTGGAGTAAACTGACGTGCCCTGCAGCTGATCGAATAAGTCATCAATACGAGGAAACGGATACTTGTTCTTCACAGTGACTCGATTCAGCTGCCGATAGTCAATGCACAGCCGCATCGACCCATCCTTCTTCTTCACGAAGAGAACAGGAGCTCCCCAAGGAGATACACTAGGATGAATGTACCCCTTGTCGAAAAGATCCTGTAACTGATTCTTCAATTCACGCATCTCTGACGGAGCCAGACGATATGGTGCTCTAGAAATAGGCGAAGTACCCGGCATCAACTCTATGCCAAACTCGACTTCCCTAGCAGGAGGAAAACCCGGAATCTCATCAGGAAATACATCTGGAAATTCATCTACAACAGGAATGCTCTCTATCCCAATACTCTCAGCGGACAAATCAACTGCATAGATAAGGTAGCCTTCCTCGCCAGACTCTAGAGCTCGACAGGCTCTCAAAGCTGATACCAAAGGCATTGGGGGTCGCGCTCCCTCACCATAGAAAAACCAGCTCTCGCTCCCCTCCGGATGAAAGCGTACTAATCTCTGATAGCAGTCCACTAAAGCTCGGTAGGTAGTCAACATATCTATTCCCAGAATGCAATCAAAGTCGTCCATCGCCAGGACCATGAGATTCGCTAACAGAATGTTCCCTTCGAACTCTAAAGGGCAACCCATCACTAGACGCTTAGCCAAAGCAGATTGGCCCGTCGGAGTAGAAATAGACATCACTATGTCTAGTGCAATGCATGGTAACTTATGCCTCTTAACAAAACGTGCAGAAATGAAGGAATGAGATGCACCAGTGTCAATAAGTACAAGAGCAGGTATACCATAAAGCAGAAATGTACCTGCGATGACTTTCTCATTCTCCTCCACAGCCTGATCATGTCTCAGGGCAAACACCTGGCCAGAAGCTCGTGGCCTCAAATGAGAACTCCCAGCATACTGTCCCTGCGACCTCTGCTGTACGGTGGCCTGAGAACCCGATCCTGAACCAGATCCAGAACCACCTCCCCCAGACAGTGGAAAATCCCTCCGGATATGACCAGTCTCTCCACAACGGAAACAAGCTCCAGAAGCTCTACGGCACTTGTCGGATGGATGGTTCTTCTCACAGTGATCACACTTGTCCTTCTTACCGTAATGGACAACACCTCCAGAACCAGAGGAAGAAGAAGATCCAGACTTCTTGAAAGTTTGGGCACGGGGATCCAAAGAACTAGCAGGTCTCGACTGAGAGAAAGACTTGTTCCGCCGAATGCTGTCCTCTGCCTGGTGACAACGGCTCACCAAACCCTCGTAGGACATGTCGTCGCCAACCGCCACACGGTCGTGGATCTCAGGGTTAAGGCCCTGAAGGAACAGATTATACTTCATCTCTGAGCTATCAGCAATCTCGGGGCAATAGGATAGCAGATCAAAGAACCTCTGCTGATACTCATCGATAGACATGGCTCCCTGTCGCAGACTCAGTAGCTCGCCTGCCTTCGACTGACGGAGTGCCGGAGGAAAATACCGCTTTTGGAAAGCTGTGCGGAACTCGGCCCAGATGGCCACTCCTCTCGCCGCAACAAAAGGTGCAGAAGTAAACCTCCACCACCTGCGCGCACGCCCATCCAGAAGATAGCCAAGGGTCTCCACCTTCTGCTCCTCGGTGCATTGGAAAGTCTGAAAAGTCGTCTCCATGCGGTCTAACCAGTTCTCCGCATCCTCCGGAGACTCACCTCCAACTAAGGGCTTAGGACCCATAGCTAAGAATCGACGCACAGTGAAACGCTCGTCGTCATGGTGACGATGATGCCGTTCTCGACGAGGCTCCCGGTCGGCATCACCCCAACGCCCACCAACACTGCCATGAGAACTCCGGTCGTCACGATTTGACATCTACAAAAATACCTCAAGATGAGACTAAATCCCAAGAATTCTTTTGCATGCTCTGATACCATAAATGTAGTGACCCTTACCCGGATCACCTACTAAACAGAACTTATGCATGCAATTAACTTAATTAAACAGATATCAGAATAAAACTGCGGAAAACCAAAAACATTATACAATCCCAAGTAAAGGAATCTGTAATTTATCCAATAATATACAACCAAATCGAATAGCTGTATAAACCCAAAACAACAGTAATAAGACCTAAGCGAAGCTCCAGCTGGCCAACCACTGACTAGCCCCTCCTGGATCCACCCTCCTCGTCCAATCGCAAACCTGCCCCATGGAATAGGGTGTCCAGAAAATACAGAGTACGAGACGTGAGCATAAAACGCTCAGTGCGAGAGTATGAGTATACATGCATGCAAAGTGAACTCCCTATAGACTCGAGGTCAAGGATCAGATAACAGAGACAGACCGGGCCCTGGTATGTAGCACGCTGTGCCGTCGCTTCAGGAGGTGGCTCCCATACCGAGATAACCGTGGATACGCCGGACCCAAATCGATGGAAGTCCATCCACTAACAGGATAGGGTACAACCCTACTAACAGACATCTCGAAAGAGATACAGCAAGATGCAAATGAATGCAGCATAATATCATGGCATATAAATCATGCAGTCACATAATACATGCATACTCAGTCAGGATATCTCGAACAGTACTTTCGTACCTCAATACAGTGCAAGCTCTACCAACTCTAGGTCCACGCCTATAGCCTGCTCTACACTGCCAAATGATACTACTATCATTAAAGTGCTTTAAAAGGCTTAACTAAGCTATTGCATACTCCTAAATATTTATAGGAAGCAAAAGCTATACCTTCGTCCGTCGTTAGCCCTTTGATGTCGATGCCTCCAGAACTTGGGCACAACTCCGCTACGACTACCGAACGCCTCGCCGACCTCCGGACCAAGCCTAAGAAGACTAAAACAGCTCCAAAAGGACTAGAAAGGAAAGGAGAACTCGGAATTTGCAAATGAAAGTGAAGCCTCGGCCTTCTATTTATAGACAACGATCGGAACTTCCGATCCTTGATCGGAACGTCCGATCCTGCCATCGGAGCTTCCGAAGATCCTGATCTGCCACGTGTCAAAATATCACTTGTTGACTTCAGATAGGGGTGATCGGAACTTCCGGTCCTGATCGGAGTTTCCGATCTAGCCAATCGTCATGGATGACGTAATATAATCGGAGCTTCCGATCCTGCATCGGAGCTTCCGATCCTGATCGGAGCTTCCGATCCTGATCGGAGCTTTCGAACTCACCTTCAGAGCTTCCGAACTCTACCCAAGTAATTATAATTAATCCCTTAATTACTGATTTTGGTTACGGGTTACTACACGCCTGTGCCCACCCAGCGCGCCCGCGCCATCAACTCAGCTGCATAAAATCTAAGGCATAAAAATACATCTTTACAAACTCGAATCCATAATCCAAGCAACCCAGGTTCAATTCATAGCTCAAACGTGAATCAAGGGGGTTTCGAAACACCAACAAAATACAATTAATAAAACGAGTTCGACAAATAGAGTTCCAACGACTCAACAAAACTAATACAGATACAATCGACTCGACCCTACAACGCGGAGTCTCATTTCTATCAATCTCACCCCAAGCTAACCAAGATGACTCGGTCCAGCTCCTAATCCTCCTGTTGCCAAGTACGCATACAAACAAAGACAACAGCCGGATAAACCGGTTATAAATATAATTTCTAAGTAAAAGAGACAGGCATACAATATCAAATAAACACCTCAGATTGAAATGTAATAATCAATAACAAATCAAAATGAGAATGAATGAATGCATGACTTCAAAACTCAGGACTATCAAATCAGATAATCAAAATATCAATCGGTATTCGGTTGGGATCCCGGGGCCAAGTCTTCACAACAACTCACCGATACACCCATTCGGGATGGATGTCGTTCAACTCAACCCCTAGACTTTAGAGCAACTATAAGAAGTATTCTGGCACTTGAAAAAACTCGAAATCCAAAGCCACTTCAATATAGCTCCCTAAAACGTCTATCTTCAAAACGAATCGAATAATCGGCTCAATATGAATGCAAGTGTAAACAATTATTCAACCAAGTTCACACAAGCAATTAACATGCAGTATGTGATTTTTGGGGCTCGAGAATCAATCGAACTCGAGTATTCAACCCCAATCAAGTCAATGTCGTCTTTTACCTTTACTCGAGGCTTCAATCAATCCTGTCAATCAAAAGAAGAATTCGATTCAATAGCTATTCGGATTCGAAACTCAAAGTCGATAAACAAATACTATACCGTCTTCAACTTCAATCGGTTTAAAAGCCTCAAAGTTTGGTTCCAACTCGAATCTCTTCAATCAAACTCTGAAAACATCGAATACGGATTCAATATCAAACTCATAACTCGAACTAATTCGAGAACCAAACCGAAACAACAAAACCGATAATCCAAACTCAATTTCGACGGTATAACGGCTATAAACGGTCCAGCCAAAATATCCAACAATAACAACCAACTCCAATCAACTCATATCAACCTCTCAATCAACAAGACAAACAAAAATCCAACAAAATCTCAAACCCCATTTTCGAAATAATGCCTCAAAAATCATATAAAATCCAAACTTCGCTCTTTTTCCAAATCAACTTCGAATACACGATTTATGCTAGCTCAAGAACAACATACTCCAAGATTATCAATTTCTGACAACCCAACAAAAATCAAAGTTCGAGGATCGTAGCAAAACTTACGTCCAAATGAAGCCCTCGTTGCGGTGATCGTGAATCTCAACTCGGAAATGAAATCTAACGGTCAGATCGAGCGAATCAGATGTAAAGGAAGCTTGGAGAATCGTCTCCCATGGCTTCCAGATTCAGTACGTACGAAATGGAGAAGGGAGGAGGAAGGAGTGAAGGTGATGTGATGGTCAAGTTGCAAGATAATATATATATAATCCCATTTTTGCATTTCGGTCCCTCAATTCTTCAAAGTTTGCAAAATGACCCCCTGCGAATTATCAAACGGCCCTCAAATACTGAAAATCCTGATTATCTCAATTAAACTCAATTATAATAAAATCGGGGCATTACATAGACTGTTTGGGCAATCAGTTTACTTCCCAAACAATTGATCAGTACAACTGTTGTAATGATTAAACTGATATTTCGATTAGTTTAGCCATTCTTTTTTATCAGTTTAGCGCTTCTCTTTATGCTATTAGTTTAGCGCACATCGTTTTGAGCAGTTTAGTGCACAACGCTTCTCTTTATGCTATCAATTTTGCGCTGTGATTTGAGCTATGAATATATCCGCTTACTATTAGTTTGCAAACACCAGAATTTTGAAGTTTCCAATAGTGTGTCAGTGTGTTCTTTATTTATTAGTTTTATTAAAATTTACTCTATTTGAATTGATTATTTCAACACAAGTGTTTAATTTAATTCATATATATATATATATATATATATATATATAATAATGTTTACAAATATGATATTTTCAAATATATATTTATGAACTTATGATTTAATTATTTAGCTCAATAGATCTTTACACAAATTAAAATATATACATATGATTTTGTGGAAAAAATCTGTTCATTCCATCTACAAACAAATAAAAACCAAAGTATCTTGATGTTTCAATCCTTCAGGAAACTGGACGAGTATTTAATTAAAATTTTTGTGGAAAAAATATTTAAAATTTATGTGAAAAAAATATGTTCAGTTTATCTACAAGCAAATAAAAAGAAAAATATTTTAGTATTTCAATCTTTCAGGAAACTGGATCATTATCTAATATGCACATTGTTCACCAATTTTGAACTTATCATAATACTTGATTTTACAAAAACATGTTCACAGAATTTATCAAGTGTATACAAACCACGATGAAAAACTTTGACCTTGGTTCAAGGTTTTTTTTATATATGTGTGTGTGTGTGTGTGTTTTTTTTTTTTTTTTTTTAAGTAAAACATGAAGTGAGTAGGAGAGTTTTAGTGGAATAATTGATAAAAAGGGGTAATTATGGAATAAATATTTTGGTCTTAAAAAATAATTATTATAACAGACTGATCTATTATATAATAGAATATATATATATATATAATAGGGAAAATTGCTTTTTTGATCCTATATGTTTGTCACTTTGTGATTTTGGTCCTCTATATTTTTATATTTCAGTTTTAGTTCGCTATCTTTATTTTTTTGGCAATTTTAGTCCTTTATCTGATGTGACGCTGATGTGGCACAAATGCAATGTTGATGTGGAGCTGACGTGTATAGTATTACGTAAGCATTTTCAAAGAAAAAAAGACTAAAATTGTCAAAAATCGGAAAAATCGAAAAAAACTTGAACTTATTTAAGTGCTTTTTTAAGCCAATAACTTTTGTTTCTAAACGGGCTCAATGTCTCTGTTGTTGTCGCGACTGAGATTGAACGTGTTTGTTTGCCTGTTTTGGGCTAGCCTGGCAGTCTATCTTAAATCAGATTTTTTTTTTCTAATTTTTTTTTAAATATTATTAGATCATTTAACCTAGGTCGCTCACGTCTTTCTGGAGTTGACACATGTGTTGACGATCGAAACATCTTTCGGTGCAGCGGAGAATACCAATTTAGGACTCTTTTGGATCTTTTTCCATTATTGGCGTAGGGGTATTTGATATTTGAAAGCAAAAAACAAAATTGGATTCACAGGGATCTGTTACAGAAAAAAGGTCAGATTTTTCGTTCTATTTTGGATAGGTATAACAGCCTTGCAGAGGGCGTGAGTACATCCTGAAAACCCCTCCTTTTTGGCAAAGATGGGCATACATCAATCTTCTGGTTTTTTGTCAACAAGCATGATTGAATACGTTTTGGATTGAAAGAGAGAAACTTTTATTGGGTTTGAATAAAGTAACTGGCTTTTTTTTTTTTTTTTGGCTTCGAGGCTGCGACTCATTCATGTCCCAACTTTCTGGTTTTGTAAGAGATCTACGTTTCTAGATCTGAGCAAAATGCCCAATTTATCAAGGTAAACAATTGGTTCTTTTCTCTATCCTTCTTATCCCGTTCTTTAATTCTTTTTTTCTAAAACAACCTTCCTCGATATCATCGACATCGATCCCCTACGTGAAAGTATTACTGATTGAATTGGTTGTAACTGACCACTACTGCATGCCAGGATAGGGAATAATGGGCTCAATTCTTGATAGTTTCCGTGTTTGAAAATATTTATGGGATAGGAATGAATTTGCCGGGTCTAAAATAGAGTCGAAGAGCCTGATTTGATTTCGACTGAAACTCAAATGGACTCATCCCATCGCAAACACTTGAGATTGTCTGGACTGCATTTGAATTCGCTGGCCTGCAAATGTGTGTTCTTGGTTGTCATTGCTTTGGTTTTCAGAGCAGTTTTTCTTCATACATTCTCAGGCTTTGGCAGCATTGAAAAGGGCAGTTTCTTTGCTGTCAAAAGTCGGCCACTGACCTTGAATTCAGATTTTCTATGGGGAAAATCCAAGTTTTTAGAGGTTCCTCAAATCATATGGGGCTTGAATAACCAAAAAATTGCATTAGCAAGGGCTTGTTTAACCGCAAGAATGCTGAATCGAACACTTCTAATGCCTAGCTTGAGTGCCTCACTTTTTTATAAAGAGGTGGATCTTCTGGAGCCTGTTTCATTCGATAAGATCTTCGAGTTTGAGAAGTTCAATTCTCTCTGCAAGGGGTTTGTTCAATTGAGTCGGTACTCAGAAGTTATTAACAGAACCAACCTTCTTGAGCTTCGGAAGGGAAGTGGAAGGAGATGGACAATTGACAGCGATCTACATCAGTTAAGACGTTTCAGTCAGCATCCATTTGATGAATACGAAATAATTCGAATAGTAGGTAAGAACCCTTTTCTGTGGCATGATCATTGGCCAGTCAAGGACTATGCAAAGGTATTTGAGTGCTTAGTTCTGGGGGAAGATATATCAAGAGAAGCTGATATGGTTGTTTCCAAGATCAGGGAGATCGGATTAAAAGTAAGCAGAGAAGTTGGGTCCATCAGTTCAATGTCACAGCCAATTCCATACGCAGCAGTTCACATGAGAATTGAAAAGGACTGGATGATCCATTGTAAAAAACTGGAGCAGAGATTGAATATCAGTGAAATTTGTAGCAGTAAGGATCAGATTATCCAAAGAGTGGGAAACATAGAGGGTCTGAAAACTCCAATAATTATTTACCTTGCAGTTGCAGATGATCTTCTTGAAGATGACTCGATAATGGCAGGTTGGAAGGAAGGATTACTTCCCTTGGAGAAGAAAAAGTTGGGTGTTCTCCATTTATACAAGAAGCACCCATATCTGATTCAGTCAGCAATTGACTATGAAGTATGCTTGAGATCTGATGTGTTCGTTGGAAACAGCTTTTCAACTTTCTCTAGCCTTGTAGTTCTTGACAGAACTCAAAAAATGATCAATATGGGTGTAAAACGACCATGTGGAATGATTGTCAGATGGCCATCTTATGCCTACAATTTAGAAGGTGAATCAAAAAGACCTCGTCTATGGGCAACGAATATGTCCGAGTCAAGCCTTCAAGCAATTAGTTATGGTTCTAATCATATTTCTTGCTCGTGATTTTTGAATATGGTCATACTCTCGAGGATTTCATACAGTTGACTGCAGCTACCGCTTTCGGAGGAAGCATTGGCATGGCTTCACATTCTTTTTTATAAAACCTCAGGTATACATAATGAAACAACATGCAAAGTATACTTTTCTTTGAAAATCTTGGACTTGGGAGTTGAGAGTGAACAACACTTCCCATGATACAAATATTTTCTTCTGCACTCTTTTGTGGTTTGATCCGCAAGTATTCGGATCTTGTTTATATGTTATGTGATAACAAATCGATCCTCTCGGTGGGCAGTAGTGCTTAAAATTGCTCAATCTTGAGAATTTCTGTCCGAGTTGCTGGATGCATATATTTTTGGTCAGGTTCAAAATCTTCTACTTTATAAGCTCATGTGTATAAGATGTATGGTCTTATTTTTAAAACACAACTCCTGTGAGACGGTGTCATGGTAAACGATCTTCTATTTGACACCCATGAAAAATATTACTTGTATATCAGAAATATTATTTTTATTGTAAATATGAACATGATTGACCTGTTTAACGGATAAAAATTCGTGAGATCATTTCACAAGAGACCTACTCTTTTAAAAGTAAACTGTTAATCCCGTCAAAAAAAAAAGTAAACCGTTAAAATGTTTGGATAAACTTATTTCGAATAACTTAAATATGTTGATATATTTGATATTATAAGATCTTTTTACCGTTATAATTACCGATGTAACTAATATAATGAAATTAATTTTAAGAACTTCACTATACATTTTAAAATTAGTTGATTAAAAATATCAATTTTAATTTTGTAGATTAGAAAGTTTGATTTTTTTTGGTTTATAAAAAAATACATAATATCATAATATGTTAAAGTAAAAATTAATTACAGTAAATAATTCGAAGATCAAAATGCACACATGTAACCTACATTTAAAAAATAATAAACATAAACAATCGTATGAACAAAAGCAATTATTTTTTTTTAAAAAAAAATTCATACAATACAATCGACGAAGTCACGAAGACATAATAGGTGGTGTGTGGTGGGGGAGGAAGAAGCAAAGGCTGTGCAGGACCAGAAGAAGGTGGATCTTACATTTTTAAAAAATTGCTTATAAACCTTCAAACAGTTTGCTTTGACAATTTATAAATTGTTTTAAAATTTTTTATCAAACAAAATTTTAGAAATTATAAGATCTAAAACAACTTATAAGCTGACAATTTTTAGAGTCTATAAGCTCTGTCAAACACCCTCTTTAGTCCTGGATCATGAAGTAAAGATGCAAATAATATATAATAGAAATTTTCAGCTGCCCAACAAATGATGCCCACTTCATGTCCGACCATTAAAACCCGGTGCCGTGTTTTAGTGGTGCGAAAAATCAAAAACAAAAATAACTAAAACCCGGCTCGGGAACGAAGTGGGCAGAAATTTGTTGGGCAGCTTAAAACTTCTCTAATATATAATATACTATATTGCTTGGAGTTTGAAATTAACGATTCACCTATTCATATTCAAATTCAAATTTTAGAGAAAAATAAGTAGTCGAAATTAAATTAACAGACATTTTTTAAATAAATTAGTGATCGCGATATAAAACAATAGTTCAAAATGATAAAATAAAATAAAGATGAATAGAGATAATTTATAAAATTCAATGTTTTGTGCGGTTTTTATTGAATTCAATCACTCCATTTATAAAGAAAATAAGATCATACAAATTTTTACATATATATAATATATTATCTTTTTATATTTATATTGATCACAAATCTAACCAAATAATCATAATCATCTATAGTAAAAAAAAAAATAATAATAAAAAAGTTCTCTATAACACTGCCTTTTTAGATGATTATTTGAAAAATCGATTTGTTAAAATCTTGTTGAAGTGCAATAATTGTCTCTGCTGGTAGAGCGATCGAACCATGACGCTTGGGCTGCTGTGCGATTTAAAAGATTTGAGTTGCACTATTATCAGCAGCTATAGCTTTTGGTAAAGCGGCAAGTGCTCGATCCTACAATTGGTATCAGAGTCAAGGGCATGGGTTCGATTCTCATTGATTGCAAGGAGTGCAATTATTGGGAGGGAGATTGTTGAGGTGCAATAATTATCTCTGCTGGTAGAGCGATCGAACCATGACGCTTGGGTTGTTGTGCAGTTTAAAAGATTTTAGTTGCATCATTACTACAAGCTATAGCTTTTGGTAAAATAACAAGCGTTTGATCCTACAAATCTCAATTTGGCAAGATAGATGCTTGGGAAATTTATCGGAAGTCAAGTGCCTCATTAAAACATTGACAGTAACATACTATCGGATTTGAGTGAAAGAAAAATATTGCAAAAATAAGTACTTTTTGGATGTCCTTCCAACCATGGATGTATTTCATTAAAACCTTAATATGAAAAAAAAAAAAAATCAATGGTATAAAAAATTTGTGGAAAAAAAAAGATTAAGACATCTCTCACTACTTGTTAAAAATCTTGTTATGAAAAATCGCGTGGGAAAAATCATATGCAAGGAAAAAGGGTACAACTTTAAATTCCGCTTATTGAAAACATCACTTGAAATTATCAAGTACTCTTCATAGCTTGTACACTGATTTGTCAAAAATTGATGTAGGTAATGACTTTGTCCTTAGATATGGTACTGCAAGACCAAATTTATTTGCTTCATCTTCAAGTTGATGAAAACGATATTTTGAACATTAAATCCTTCAATTATTTTTCTATATATCACTATCAAAAAACACATCTATGATAAGTGCAAATAATCATAATCAATTTCGAATATTTTGAAGCTTAATTTGCTAAAATTAGCTCATATGACAGATGTCATTTGTTAATCATTCGTTATCGACCATTTCTATAAATTTTAGTTATAGATACTCATTATGTTGCATAAGAGCAAAAACACATTGAGATAAAAATAATTATCGATAAGTGTATCGTTTCAATCTCGAAATTTATGAGATAAAAAATAATTGTTGAAACTCATCTTTTAAAATGCTTCTTATTCTTCAGGAAAAACATCACACAAATTGAATTATTTGAATTAATTAAAAGGGTTGACCCCGAAGAAGACCCCATCTCACATGAGTCAGAGACACATTGGCTCATGCGGGGGTTAAATCGAGGGATGTGCATGAGCGGCAGAGACCTGAGGGAGGGAGCAACATGGTCACTCCCCAAAGCATACCCCCATAATATTTCAGCAGAGAATATGCTTCACACGAGAATCAAACCCACAACGATGGGGAATTTCTTTCTACACCACCTCAGGCCTTACCAATGCGCTTATGCCCCTGTGGGCAATTATTTGAATTAATTGGTCGATATGATTCTAGCGCATTTTACATTTACTTGCAAATAAATAAGATATGATATTGTAGGACGACGTCGATTTTTTTAAAAACGACTAGCCTCCATTATTTTTAAATTTTATATTCTCTCATTATCTTTGAATTATTGATATGCATATCCTCTCTTTTAATCAATCTTTTCTTGATTATATATTCTAAAAATTGTTTATCAATTAGTCTTTTCGCAAACATCAAGTTGTGATCTATGTACCCGCTTTTATAATTACTTATTCATTTCAGATAATATGGAGACTCTCTGTAAAATTTGAGCTACTGAAAATAGTATCAAATTTAACATAAAAACTCTTTTGAGATCGAGACAGTCACGGGTCAATTTTGTGAGACTGTTCTCCGAGCGGTGGACCCGACTCGTGAAATAGTATTACTTTTTATGTCAAAATTATTACTTTTCACTATATATGGATTGGTTAGACATATCTTACAAAAATAGATCCATTAGACCATCTCTTAAGAGACCTAATCCAAATTTAATAAGCCAGAAAATAAAAATTTGCAAAATCTTAAAATCTTCTGGATCTTTGATTTTAAAAGTATTCATATTTATCGTTCCAGGATTTTTTAACTCCTTCATTAACATTTTTCTACACTATCAATAGTTTGTTAACTATTTGCATAATTTGGATACTCAAGGCAATCGATATGACAAACAATGTGTATCAATGATCCATAAATGCTATATATAGTAATGTACCAATTTTCGGTTCAGATTTTGAAATTTGATTGGATGTTATGGAGTATCAAATCACGAGTTAAGCTTGAAGGTTGAGATTCTGGTTATGTTGCTGTAGAACATAGATAATTCTCTTTTATACAATGACACTAGATTAATGACAAGGATAAAAAACCATGTTTTGGAAGGAAAAATTATGACGGGAAGTAATGCTGGTGATAAAGTGCTTATTCGAAGAATGTCATTGACCCCTTCTGATCTAATACTCCCTTTTCAATTCCAACGAAGAGAGTATCCTATTTTCCCACAGTTGAAGCAACTTCTTGGTTCTTCGACTGCATCTTTCTTTTGGATATTTCTTCTGTAGGATCCTTCTTGGTTTCTTCTGATGAATTTGCCGAACTTATTTACAAACAAGGACATGGCATCACTGCTCAGTTGTTCTGCTGATTTTTCTGATTTAGCTGGTAACTCTATTTTTATTGCAGTCAAGGCCTTGGTCAGCTGTGAGGTAGACTGATCTTCTTCTCGAGTTTGCAACTCGAATTCATAGGCCTTTAAATCTGCAAACAGATCATGCAGCTCTAGTTTGTTCAAGTCCTTTGATTCTCTCATGGCCGTTGTCTTCATATCCCATTCTTTGGGAATGCCTCGAATTACTTTGAGAATAACTTCCCTGTTGGGATATGTTTTTCCCAATCCATTAAGCTCAATAACAATGTTGCTTACTCTCTCATCAAATTTTGTCATTGATTCACCCGGTTTCATCCTGATGTTGTCAAATTTTTGAGTGGCAACAGACAGTTTGTTTTCCTTCGTCTGTTCATTTCCTTCACAGAGTTGAATCAATTTCTCCCATATTTCTTTCCCGGTTTTGCATGTCTTGATTTTGCTAAAGGTGTTCTTGTCAAGAGTTTTATACAGGATGTCTTTAGCCACATTGTCAAGATTTGCCTTCCTTTTGTCTTCAGCAGTCCATTCGATTCTTGGTTTCTCAATGTACTGTGGACCACCTCCAGAAAGAGTTATAGCAGTATTGATCTTGGTGATTGCAAGGGGTCCATCAGTGATGACAAACCACATGTCATCGTCTAGTGCTGATAGATGTGCTTGCATACGAATCTTCCAGTCATCAAAGTTTTCTTTTGAGAACATAGGAATTTTACTAAACGAAGTCATTTCGGTACAGTGTTTAAGAGTAAGATAATAACCTCCCTGATACCACTTGTTAGGATCGGTTGAAAGTCTAGAGGGGGTGGGGGGGTGAATATACTTTCAAACAGTTTAGTAGGAAATATTGAACTCGATCGGTTTAATGAATGATTTTGAGGATTATCTTAGTGTCAGATGCAGTTTGGCAAACAAAATATGTGCGAAAATATGTCAAGCTGCAGATTTAAAACACTGAGTGAATATCAGTTTAAGGTGTGTGGTAATGGTGAGTAAACTAAAATGACACAAGTAGTTATTTATGGATGTTCGAAGATTTGAAACACTCCTACATCACCCTTTCTTCCACCTCGGAAGGATATCACTAGAAGACTTTGATTTATACTAGGGGTGGCAAATTTTACACAAATCCCGACCCGTCCCGATTCCCAACTCGTTCCCGTCCCGAATTTTTTCCGTCCCGAACTTTTCCCGACCCGAATGGTCGGGATTTTTCCCGACCCGATCAATGTCGGGATCGGGATCGGGATAGGCAACCCTTCCCGACGGGATTCCCGACCCGACCCGAATATAAAAATAATATTTTTTAATAATATTTTTTAATTAAAAAAATAATTTTTTTTAAAATTTTATGTTTTAATATTAATGTTTTATAATTATATACCATATAATTTTTTTTTATATTTATCTTTTTTAATATTAACATTGAGTTATAAATTTTTATTCTATTTTTTTTATTATTATGAATAATTATATGTTTTTTTATTAATAAAGTAGTTGTTTTAGTTTATTTGTAATGTACTAAAAAAATGTTTTAGTTTTTTAATGGTTATATATAAAGAAATTTTAATTTATTTGTAATGTATTAAGATATTTTTTGATTTTTTTCATAAATTTTTTTCAAAAAAAATATTTTCATAGAATTTTTTTTTAAAAAAAAATATTATTCGGGATTACCCTCTCCCGACCCGACGGGATCCCGAATGTTCGGGATCCCGAACATTCGGGTCCCGATACTTCTCGGGTGCGGGATCGGGAGAAAAAAAATATCTCAATTCCTATCGGGACGGGAATCGGGTAAGGGGGTTACGGGACGGGTCCCGACCCGATTCCACCCCTAATTTATACAAGTAATTTGCATAAACCCGATTCAGTTTAGGACATAGACACTGCCTAAACAAGAACTCCTAGTACAATACTTTCAGTTTTAGTCCTAGACTGATAAGTGAATAGAATGAATACAACTCAAAATTCTTAGCACAAAAGATGATCCTACAATGATCAGAATAACACTTCAGAGTTTGTGCTTCGAGTTCCTTGATCAAATCTTGAGTGTAAAAAGCTTTTAGTATTCTTGCAAGAATGGCAGAGTTTTCAGAACGTCAGTCGCTCTTGATATTGATCAAGATCTCTATTTATACCCTTTGGATTGCCAACGGTCATAAATTCAAATTGTCCTTCAGATAGGATTTAAATTATTTCCGTTGGATTTGTCACTATCATCAACGATTTCTGGAGCCGACATTCCCTTAGTATCGTGGCACTACCTTTTGCAGAGATGTCAGAGTACAGATGATCTTATCCAGAAATGGCACGGTAGAAAATTGTTGTGAATAAACTGATGCAGTTAGTTTGGCAAGGGTAAACTGATGGATTCAGTTTAGCAAGGTAAACTGATTTGCATCCCTTAGCTAGTTGAGCGCGGTCGTTGATAGTGAAGTTATCAGTTTAGCGATTCATTTTATCAATTTAGTTTATCGAAGTAAACTGCATCCCTTAGCCATGTGGTCGTTGATAGTGACGTCATCATTTTCGAATATCAGTTTAGCTCTTTTTGGTTGCTCAATTAGTTTGGCTTTCTTTTGTAAATACCAAAACTAAATTTCCCAACACTAATCTTTATTCTCAATATTATGCGTTATATATAATAATTTTCTAATATATATTGCAAAGGAAGAGTTTAATTGTGTATTTTTATATTGTCATTGAGTTTAATTTATTGCCTTAAATTAGTCTTCTAATATATTTTAAAATGAGAGAGTTTAATTGTGTATTGTTACTATTGTCTATATTCTCCTTGGGTTTATTTTATTGTTTTAAATTAGTCTTCGATTTGCATTTGATTTATTGTTTTTGTTAAATTTTTATTTAAGTGTTTAATTTGTATTTTCCAAATGGCAAAAATGGACGACATCAACATATTTCGAGGTTCAAGAATGAAGAATTTTTTGGACAATAAAATATCGACGTATTTGTTATAAATGATCTTTTATTCTCAATAAACGTGTTATATTTAATAATTTTCTAATATATATCTAAAAAATGTAGAGTTTAATTGTGTATTATCGATATTGTCCTTGGGTTTAATTTATGGGTGATGCTACGTGTACACGGAGGGTTACACATTGCACTTAAAATTACATAAATATCTTTAATGCATTGTGAAAAGATTTTTTTTAAATCAAGTGGAGGGATAATTTTGTAATTTCATGTGTAGCAACCTAATGTGAAAATCAATATGTACATGTAGCATTTTCCTTAATTTATTTCCTTAAATTAGTCTTCAATTTGCATTTGATTTATTGTACATGTGTGTTAAATTTGTATTTAAGTGTTTAATTTGTTTTCTTCAAATGGCGAAAATGGATTACATCAACATATTTCGAGGTTCAAGAATGGAGATTTTGTTGGACAGCGAAACGTCGACGTATTTGTTATTACTAATATCTATTCTCAATATTATGTGTTATATATAATAATTTTAGAATATATGTTAAAAAGAAAAAGTTTAATTGTGTATTGCTTATATTATCATTGAGTTTAATTTATTTCTTTAAATTAGTTTTCGTTTTGCATTTGATTTATTGTGTATGTTAAATTTTTGTTTAAGTACTGTTTAATTTATTTCAATATTTCACACATGGTGTTTGGTGCAAATAACTCATTAAAGATATATAGGACAAATTAAAGTTGAGAGGATTGGAACAATTACAACCATCGGCCTTCTCGATTACTCGATCCTTGGCTATATATATATATATATATATATAGTTGGCCTCATCAGATTCTTTTCCTTGTGATCAACAATATATAGGCCGATTTAAAGAAAAACCAATCGGACTGTAAATTTCAGTTTACACGGTTCAATTCTAATGGTTTGGTATTTGATTACACAGCTCTTATATATGATGGATAGAAGTACTAATTTTTTTAGATGATTAAATGAACAAGAAGTTCCATTGAAGTAATATTTTAAAAATAAATTAAAAACATGTTTAAATATTTTTATTGTATGGTACACGTGCATATTATATTATATATTGATAAAGTACAAGTAACTGATACGGAATAGTTATTCATATATATTAATACAAGATATATAATATAAACAGTTGACAAACAAAATTAAAACAAGTCATTGAACAAGCAAGCAGAAAACCGTACGTACGTATTACAACAATATTATTTCAAATTGCCCAATATTCCAAATATTTAAACAATATTGAATGATTCCTACGTTGGGCAAATCGACAAATCACAATCAAAATATAGAAGAAACGAAATGCAGCTTATACATATATATATGCATGCATGCATTATTATTATTATTATTATTTTTTTAAAAAAAATAATAATAATAATTTCGATCGATCAGGCCCATTTAGCCATGAGGGACATCCCTCCGGCACCCAACAAGACGGCGGCGTAAGATTTGATCTGTAATTTGATGCTGCCTTGCAGCTTGGCGCCCATAAAATCAGCTGCCAACAGATCAACGAGAGCCATGTAAATCAAGAGGCCAGAAGACGAAGCATTGAGCAGACCCACAGTTATCAAGGAACGAGGGCTGTTTTCTTTGTAAGTGCTGGACAATGCCATCCCCAGCGCAATCCCGAATGGAGTGGTCACCGCGAAGAAGAAGGCCATCGCAGCCTTCTTTAACAAGCCGTATTCCGCCTGGAGAATGCAACCGCCCAGACCCATTCCTTCGAACATTTGATGGAAGCAGAGTGCGGCAACCAGCCCTTTGATTGTGCAAGTGTTGTTGGAGGCGCCAAGAGACAGTCCTATCACTATGGAATGAACGATGATTCCCAGCTCTAGAACCTGCAGTACGTGCATGCCAATATTCAATATAATATATATTCATTAATGAACTTATAATAAATTTTTTTTTGATATATACTTAAATATATAACTTGAGTAGCTACTAACCATTGCAATTACTCTATACCGTAGAAGTTGTGAGCCGGCCGCCTCGACATGATTAATCAATTTTCCAGCTCCATGGCCGTGATGGCCATGAAAATGCGATTCATGATCATGATCTGCCGCTGCAGCCATCTCCTGGTCTCTTGACTCGGCCGTGGGCAGCACCACTACTCCTGATTTATTATTCTGACTATATAGACTGGTGGCCATGGAGTCGATCATAAGCGTGACGATTGCGGAAAGCATGGCCACAAATCCAGTGAAAGGGAACTTATGCCATGGATTATCCTTCAAACAGGGGGATGACAACATGTCGAATGAATCAGGAAGAACGTGCATGAAGCCAGTGGCCAGAATTATTCCAGCTGCAAAAGCCTTGACGATCACGAAGAGGCTGCGTTCGGGGCTTAGTGCGGGGATGGAGCGCGTGACAAGTGGCAAGCATACGCCGATCATGCTTGTTACGAGAATGGATGCAATGGCGATGATTTTGAGAGGCAGTGCTTTCTTCTTGTCCACGCAGCCAACATCATCTTCTGCTCCGCATTCCTGCACAACCGATACAACCTGCACCGAAAAGTTGGAAACCAAAAGGAACAACACCAAAACAATAGCAGCAGTAGTAGTACTCATGATCATATATATATTGTTTTACTTAATTAATTATTTGTGTATCGATATATATTAATATACGAGCTGTTGTTGATTGTTTGAGTAGTACTTGAATTAGCTAGAATATACATATATATATATATATATATATAGTAGCTAGCTAGGACGATATATTACCGGAATATATATATATATAATATCAATTAATAAATATTTTTTTTGATAGAGATCGAGCTATATGTAAATGGCATGAATTATGGCACTGGAAGAGTACTGACCAAGTCCAGTACGATCATCCGCCAAACGCCCACTGTATGCAGACGTGTGGATATCTGTGTGGTTTCGTGTGTTCCTTGCAGTTGCATGTACGGATGGAGCGTGTACTGTTAAAATAATCAAACGTGGCAACAATTAATTACTTCCGAAATTCATTCTCTATCTTAAGCAAAATGAATCGAAAAATATATATATAATAAAGATCAGGCCAGGATTTGATATACATATTTCAATTTTTTATTTTTTTAAAGTCCGGAAGATAACTGATGATGGATTTTTGTGGGAATTTGAAAGCAACTAATGTCAAATCTTTCGGTCCACACACAACTTTTTAGGTTACTTTTAGATTGATGATCAGATTGATTTGGAACGAAGATAAATTAATTCCATGATGGATTTCAAACAACACTCATTTTGAATATATTTCGAGTCCACCACAATTATTTTTAAATTTTTTTAGCTTGATTCATAATAGACTTGAAATTCATTTAAATTTTGTTTATACAAATAAATGAAACAATTTGAAATGATTGATTTCAAATCCATCAATACGAACAAAACATTAGATAATTATACCAAAACTGACCGTTAGGAAAGATTTTTCACCTAAGTAGAGTTACGTTTATATATACTAATGTATCATCGCACTTGTTGCATGCTTATAATATAATATGTTAGGGGAGATTTTTCTGCTCTCACGCACCCAAATAGAGTTTATATATATCAAGCGTTGCGTGCTTGTATAATATTTTTAAAAAATTAATTTGATTTATATTCAAATAAAAGTATTATCGTGGTTGTAAAAATTACCGAGAGACTAACTGCAATTTAAAATGTCGAAATAAAAAAAACAAAAATAAAAAACATATAAAATCCAAGTCAGATTGAATACCCATATACATAATGATTAATGTATATATATATATATATATATGAGTTTCTTTCAAGTGCCCACCTATCATGCCCACTACCATGCCCACCAATGATGTGGCACTATTCTATTGGACCTACAATTTATCACATCTTTATCACATCCAATAGAATAGTGTCACATCATTGGTGGGCATGGTAGTGGGCATGAAAGGTGTGCACTTGAAAGAAACTCATATATATATATATATATATATATAGAGTTCTTTTATGGTGCCCAACACTATATGCCCATTTCATGCCCACTATGTACAATAGATGAGTTGACTTGTACATGGTGGGCATTAAGTGAGCATATAGTGTTGGACACCATAAATATATATATATATATATATATATATATATATATATATATATATATATATATAGTTTCTTTCAAGTGCCCACCTACCATGCCCATATAGAGTTTCTTTCAAATGCCCACCTACCATGCCCAACAATGATGTGACACTATTCTATTGGATGTCCAATAGAATAGTGTCACATCATTGTTGGACATGATAGGTGGGCATTTGAAAGAAACTATATATATATATATATATATATATATATATATATATATATATATATATATATATATATATATGTCCAAGTTTGTTAGTGCTGTTCATAATTGACTCTAACAATGATTGGCGTGGAGATTTAAAGAAAGCCATTATTCGTGCCTTTGGTACTATCAAGTACTCACAGTACGTAGAATCTATGATATGAGGACGGTGAAGTGTCCCCCCAATCGTTATCACTTCTCTACAGTTGACTTTTGAGCTTTGAATGCTAATTTGATTGAGACATCGTATCCTTCCCAAATATTAATTATATTTTATTTATTATTTTTCAAAAAGGAAACGGGGATAAATACATAGCATCTGCTACCTTTCCTCAAGTCAAAATAATTAAGAAGTTGACGTAATTTCACAATTAATTGGGTTTGCAAGTTACAATATAATTATTCTCAAAAAAAAAAAAAACAAAGGTTGCAATGTAATTGCCCATCACAAATCTAGCACGCAATAGTGCCGGTGAGGTCAACCAACCTTGTCCAAAAATTCTCTTTCAATCCTCATATTTTTTTTTCTACTTAGTGAGATTAGTTATATATAGATAAATAATAATGGATAAAAAATAATCACATGTTTAATTTGATGATCAATTTTGTGATTGATGTTATGATTAAGTGACAAGTTACAATTTTGCTCTTTGCTTATAATATATAATATTATTTTTAGCTTTTATTTGTAAAATTGAGATTGTGATTTTAATTGAAGAATGTAAATTATTATTAATCCACATATAAATTATTTTAATTGACCAAAATTATTGAGTATAAATTAATATTATTTATTTTTTAAAACAAAAATTAATAAATTGAGTTAAAAAAAATTACATCAATAAGATAAAATCCAATGAAATGTATTAATCATATCTTAAATTATTAAAATTTTTATTCATGTTTTATAATTTTTGAATGGATCTTTTATATATTAAAATCAAATGAAATGTATTAATATATCTTAAAGTATTTGAAATTTATATTCATGTTACATAATTTTTTTAAATGGGGCTTTAATATATTTTTTTTTTTTGAGAAGTAAATGATATTAGTGTAATTTTTTTTCAACAGGAAACATAATTAGTTAAAAATGATTATTTATCACACCATTTATTTGTAATAAATCATCAAGGATTAACGTTTAAATTAGGTAAATATGGATGAACTTCCATCTAAAAGCAAGTAAACATAAGATTGATAAGATTATTAATATATTTTATACTTGTCATAACAAGTAAACGCAGCATAATAATATGAAATTGGATCTGACATGGTTGCATGTATATTTCGTGGTGAATAAAGTTTTTCACGAGTCTTGAAGTCTTGAATCTTGATCAAAGTTTTAGTTGCAGAAGGGCCGGGCCACATACATGAATTAATTAAAAAAAATGGCCAAAAGAAAGAAGAGAGCCTGCAGCCAGTTTGATTTTTTTGAAAACTTATCGATCTTGTATTTTCAAAGTGTTCAATATATAATATAATATACACAATCACATCGATCCCACTAGCTATATCACAGCAGCTGCACGTAAAAAGAATTATGATAATAAGATTTTAATTCCGGCAAAACACTATTATGAAATCAAGGAAAAGGAGTTAGATTGTGATGTCCCTAAAAATTATACTGATCTAACCCGACCCGACCCAATCCAATAATCCATATTTTTGGAAATATATTTTGAGGCACATCTAATCTTATTTTATAAGAAGCCCAATCTGGGATGGCCCTGTTAGGGAATGGGGTCATGATTATAAATTTATGGGCTGGATCCCTAACTGGCATGATAGGAGCCCGACCCGGGCCCAGTGTCTAGAACCTTCCATTATCCTTGGATATACGAAGATCTGTAAAAGATAAAGACAATATTCAACAAATCCAAGATTTGACATGATTCATAGGTCGATGATAGAGTTCTACTTGGTCAAGGCTCCTACCTGAGTAGATTCCTGCTCTAACACATGTTCTACCTCATCAAGGTAACTTACCCCTCCATCCCCTATAAATACAGGTATGGTTCATGGCTTATTCATTGATCTCTTTTATTCACTTCTTGTTCACATACTCACGCACGCATATTCTCTTGTTCTTACTTTTAGTCAAGCTCTTTACTTTTGAGCACTGAGTTAGGCATCGGAGAGGTCACGCCGAAAACATCTTCGGCGTCCCCTAACTTAGTTTCTGTCTGTGCAGAACACCGTCGTGCCCGACCTGACTCGAGCCGACTTATTGAAGATTTGGAGATCCACTCTACCAAACCGAACCCGGAGGAAAATTTCGACATCATCAGATTGTATAGAAAACAAGCTTTTATTCATTGCTGCTTTCTTTTCCTCGTTTCTGGTTTGCTCAAATGCATAGAAACATAAATATCTCCTCCGGACTTCACTCCAAATACCATTTCCCCTGCATTATTTTTATTTGTAGGAGGGATGAACTGGTGTTCTATACGAGGAGCCACCTCAAAACCACCTTCGATGCACAACTTCTCCTGCCTCATTTTCGTGCTTAGACCGTACTTCTCTTTAAATTTATCTCGTCGTACTGATCCATTCGAGCCGCGAAGATACTCCAAATCCAGAATAAGCATGCCTCTGCTCTTGCAGTGCAGCTAAAGAACCAGAAAGGGGGAGATAAATTTTTTTAATCCCGAGGATGCTAATGAATCACAAAATTTGATCCCTTGCACAAATATAATCAGTAGTTCAAAATACAAACCTTGGAAGTCCTTCTGGGGTCCTGATAAGATCAAGTTCAAGGAGATCAAGAAGACGTCCTAAATCAACTCCGCTGGTTCAATTCTCTGGCGGTTTCCCTACTTCCAATTTTAATCGACGTCTATTAGCTGTCCCACCCCAAATAATTCCAACAGGCCACAGTTATCGCCATTTTGAATTATTAGCAGGATGAGGCTTCCGCTGTCACCTTTGAGATCAAAGGTCTGCTGATTCTCCTCAACAACAAGAAAATCAGTGAAAAAACAAATCCCCTTTTCATCATTGTACTCAAGAGCTATGCCATAATTGTCCCAGTTGTCAAGCCAGAGCTCCTTCCTACTTTAATCACTTGCCTACCGATGAGACTACCAATAGGAGCTTGCAAGTCTATCACATGGACATAAGCAATTTCACCTGCACCTTTCACTACTGTTGTCACATTTGCCATGTTAAAATCATGGGCAAAAGGGATAAAGGCGCCATCTGCTCGAACACAAGTCTCTGCATTGAGAAATCTACCAGCTAAATTATTATGCCAGACAAGACCATCCAAAGATAAAAAGGTCTCCTAAAAGAATCAGGAATTGTTTCCATGAATTGGCAATGATATTTTACAATATGGGCCTGGATTACTATTAGTATATACCTGGGTTGGTTCCAGCAAAAGTTCCGTACCAGATATCATCAGTAATGAATGATGTCCCACTCTCCACAGCACCCAAGTACACCCCTGGTCCTAGACTTGGAGGCAACGGATGAAACATTTTCTGGCTTGGATAATCCAGATCAATAGCCACATGCCGATTAGTGAGGAAACCAACCTGCCTATTCCCTGTCCGGTTTTTGACAATAGCACCCAAGGTTCCATAAGTTCCTTGGCTTGCAACCTGAAAATGCATCATGGGATTTATATTAATCAACAATAGAAGGGTGGATGATGACAACCAAAAAATGCTACGGACAAAGGAAATATCAGTTTCTTCTAGATGACCTCGGAGAAATTTAGAGAATAAACTTGTATTTGACTAGTATACAAGTCTATGACCTATTCCATATTCAGTTGTCCTATACTTGAGATCATGTGTTTATATGACCTCCGAAGTTTTAAATGACACGGATTATGTGTTTATCTAAATTCAATAGAGAAGACTGAATCAAAAAATTGGAGGAGGTCATCCAACTAACTGAATCGACCTGGTCGTGGATTTAGAATATAATCAGTAGTTTTCTTATTAGCTTCGGTCACAAAAATCCATACAACTCAGAAGCATATGATAGAATACGAGCATTAATATTAGAAATAATCTACGACTGAATTGATCACCTGGGAACCAGATCCAATGCATGGATCAGTTCCACCAAAGCCATCTACAAGATCAGTATAAAGTTGTTCCTTTAGGGTTGCCACAAGTGCTCCATAGTAAGAAAATTCAAAGACATCAACATCACACCAAACAACCCCAGGTCCCTGCAATATCAACACATCTGGTTGAAAATAGCAATCAAACAAGAACCGAAAGATATTGAAATCACAGCCTTGGTCATGTGGAGCATCTGGCGGAATAGGAATTATGTCGTTTGGAATGGGAAATGTTCTCCTGCCATTAAGATATATCTATCATCTTTGGAACTCCATTCTCAATGGTATGCTACTCATCACTACTCTACTAATCTCCAACACACAGCTTATGCGTTGAATACTATCACCAGTTGGACTAAACCTCCCAAGAACCATGCTCAAATGCAATGTTGATGCAACTATTCTTCCAAATCCTCCTCATGTTGGATATGGTTGCATTATCAGAGACCACAATGGGGTTATTCTTGCAGCTTCCCAAGGCAGAATTAATGTAAATCAGGATCCCACAACAGCAGAAGTTCTCTCCATTAGAGAAGCTCTCATTTGGTTGAAGAAATTTCACTTCTCATCTATCATTGTGAAATCTGATTCTCTTGTCACAATTGAAGCACTCAACAATGCTACAGTAGACCGATCACCTTTTGGTTTTTTAGTTGAAGATTGTAAACTCCTAGCTCAAGGAGTCTCATCTTGTTCGTTTGTGTTAACTCATAGATCAGCGAATCAAGCTGCTTATGTTGTATCTAGGGTGACTGCTTCTATGCCTGATCTTGTAGGAAGGGTTTGTACTCATTCTACTGTCATTTCGCATGTAATTATACCGGATTTATCTTCTTAATAATATTATCTCTTTTGTTTTCAAAAAAAAAAAGTCAGCACAAATATTTGTTGTTTGAATGAATATTATACCTCAAGAGCAACAGGAAGACACTGGGCAGCATTGAGCCACTGCCGATGAACTTTTCTGGCAACAAAGACAAGAATAGCTGGTACATCAGTCAAAGAACCCTTCTTGATCCAAAAACCAATTGATATGCCAAGACTGAAGTGCCATATAAGTTTACTATGAAATGCCCTGATAGTCATCAGTTCAAGCAAGGTACTGTCCTGCAACCCTGTTGGCAGTTGGCCATGATTTTCAGGCAAAATTTCTTCCTGAAGATTCCCAAAAAAAGCAATCTAACTTCAGCAACATCTGTTAACATCGTGGAAGTACGCCATGAAAAGTAAGCAACATTGTTCTCAGAGAGCTGACAACCTGATGCAAAGGCTTGTAATGGGGGTGGATTTAGTTCAGGCATATTCATATTTGATACCCCGGGAATATCCCAAGTTATCATCGAACTCGGGTCGAGGTAAGAAACCCGAATAGGGAAGAAGGAGAGCTTGAGTCGAGGTAAGAGGCCCGGACAGGGAGGAGGGAAAACACGGGTCGAGATGAGAAACCCGGGTAGAAAGAATGGAGAACCTAGGCCACCAAGCAGCCCGTGTAGGGGTGACAAGGTTTAGAAGATGGACACCTGGTCTGAGGGATTCACGAGCAAGGAAGGGGTGATCAGACAGCCCATGGCGATCCTAAGACTAAGTCAAGATATTGTGAACCAGTATCACCGATAATTCAGGAGGATGTTCTCCCCACGCCGCCACGCTCCCGAGTACTTCCGTAGTACAAGCCACAATTCATAATCGTGACCACTATATGGGAAATTCGGAGGAATCCCTCCATTCCAGGATCCTATTAATAAATACCGCACAACCAGGTATAACAGGGGGTATGTTCACAAAAAAATCCGAATTACATATTCTCTACATTTTCTCTTGATTTTCCAGCATACACGCTTTCTTTTTGCTGACTTAGGCATCCCAGTGGCCACGCCGAAAAATCTTTCGGCGCCCCACTAACTTGCTTTTGTTTAAGTGTGTGCAGAGCTCATATCAAAAAAAGAGCCATCACCCGATCGTCTGTTTATCATTTGCCGGAGCAATCGCCCACCCCGACTACCCGATTGTTCCCGGGCATCATCAATATTATTGCAAAACTTCGTTTCAAGATCAAAGGCCGATTCCTCTGACCGTGCTGAACCAGAGTTACGGGCCTTCAAAAGAATTCATGCCCTATCCAAGAGTCAGCTTTCCTAAATGCAGAATACAGATGTCATCTGGTTTTCACATCAACAATACCCGATCACATTTTCTTGGCAAAAGCTGCAAGTTAGATAGGGTGACGAAAACTTTTAATTCTTCAAAGAAAATTATACCATCCATGATCCAACCATAAATGAGGGAGGGATAAACAACAAATGATGAGTGTAAAAACAGACAGCAGGTAGCTAAAACACGATTTAATCAATTTTATGTTGACGCTAATGTAATTCACACACCTAACAGAGCCTCCCACTAGCCCCACCTGAAACTGTTGGTATCAAGCTATCGAATAGGAGCTCCTGAATGATAACCAAACAGGGGCAACAATCAGACAAGGGATTGAGTGGACACAGTAAAAAAAAAAAAAAAGCGCCTTTCCAATGATGGTAACTGTTGACAATGAAAAGCGGATACCGAGAGTAATATAGCAGGCAAATACGAAGTAAAACGAAGACCAGATATATATTATGAAATACACAAAGATCAAAGTTTTCTCACAACTGGAGAGAGGAGTAAAGAGCCCAAAATTTTTTTTTAAGTGAAAGCTAACCTTTTCAGCAACCCTAACACGGGAAAGCATCAACCAGATCAATCAGTCAACTGGGCCAGTAAATAATTGGAGGAAGGTGAGTGGATGTATGTTATATGAATGTATGGGTGAACGTGAAAGTTGTATAACAAAAATATTGTACAAATCCAGCGTAGCAAAAGAACACATTGGCGATTCTAAAAAAAAACACACACACACATTGGCCAGATATCAAAAGCCAGACCAAAAAAATACTTTTTATTTTATAAAAAAGTGTTTTTTTAGGTTATAAAGTGTTTGAATGATCATTTAACTGTTTTAAAAAACACTTTTTAAGTTAAAATTAGAGTTTTTTCAAAAACCCAAAATTAGCTTAAAAAGAATTTTTTTTTAAAAAAAATTCTATGAAATCCAAACGAGCTCATTGTTTATTTGTGGTCCATCACTACTACTTCACTTCTCTTCTCTTCTCCACAAATTAATTAACATTATGTATCTATACTATTATATAAAAGTTGAGCCTATTATAGTAATTAACTTTGAAGACACCAAAATTTTTTATTCCATAATTACCCCTTCTTATCTATTATCTCAATAAACCTCCATCTCAATCTATTTTTTGATTTAAAAAAAAATTACATAAAAAATCATTTATTTTACGCATGCAAAGTATATGCATGTTGCAATAATATGGGGATAATAATGAATTATGTCCCTAAAGTTTCCTTAGTTTCCCAAAAATATACTAACACTTTATTTGTTCCCAATTATGTCCCCTTTTTTCAAAAAAATGTTCCCTGATTTGCCCTCCAGACTAAAAATTTTCTATAATACCCTTAGATTAAAATGTCATTTTAATTCTTCCCTTAGGCTCAAAAATATGGTATCAGAGCCTAGGTAATTTTATTCAGACTTTATATTATTTATTAAATCATACTTTTCTTTGTTGAGGTAGAGATTTTCAACAAACCATGGATTCAAACGAGAGTTTGAACCAGAAGGATTTCATTTACATGAAATCCCATAAACAAGTGAATCTATTTAAAATAGATTATTTACAACAGAAGTTAAAAAGACTTGAGTCTTTTATAAGTTCTAAAGAGATATGATTTCTAATTCTCAATTTTTAGAAATTACACCAGATTCCTCTAAACTCTCCGGAGATCTTAGAGAAATTCAAAAGACGGTACAATATTACAACAATCAGCTGTATGAAATACCTCGGCATATTGAAGAAATCCTTAAGAAACAAGAAGAAATTCTTGGAACTCTAAAGGATCTTCAAACGAAAATCATAAATATAGAACACACCTCTGGTTCTAGAAAAGGAAATACAGGAGGAAGGTTACCACTCTCGTTTGGTACCAAACCTTTGTTACATCAGAAAGGTAAAACCAAAATGGTACAAAAACCTTTAACTGATGAAGAAATGATGATTAATATTATAAAAGTAGTATCAGAGAAAAACACTATCTGATGACTACTTTAGAAAGATTAAATCTCGAGGATCTACAAGATCTTGCAGATTCATTTGCGAATCTTAAAGTAGTAGATCTAAAAATGAATTCCCCTGAGAGTGAACAACCCATAAGGAATCCTCCAAGATATGTGGTTAAAACAGAAGAACCACAAAGTGAGTTCCATGTTGGGAAAAATTCACATCGAGCAGGAACCAGATTAAGAAAGAGTAAGATACCACTACATCAAACTCCTTACGGAAAAACTGTTTTAGATCCGATACATCCTTACGGGGTTATGTTAAACCTTGATGTTCTGGACTTCAAAAATAGAGAAGATCTCATAGATGATTGGACATCAGCTATGAGAATAGCAGCAAGAACTTTAGATCTCAATAAAGAAGGATTTATCAAACTTCTGGAAATGAGTCTAATGGGATCTGTTAGGATAGATTGGGAAATGACCATGCCAGAAACTAAAGAATCAGTCTTAGCAGGAGAATCGCTAAGCGAAATTGGAGGAAGAATGGTCACCCTATTCAAGGCACAATTTATAGGAGTGGATTATTTTAATAATCAAGATACAGAGAAGAAAAGAAGATATACTCAAGCTCTGTATAGTATCGAATTGAACGATATCTGTTTAGTTGATGAATACATTATGTTATTCACTAAATACAGATAGAATTCGGGAGTCGAGGAAAATATAGCTATTCAGCTATTTTTTGCAAAGATGCCAAGTCCCTGGAGAGAAATGCTGATAAAAGAATACGTTCCAGATAATCCAGATACGTTGGCAAGACGAGCCTCTTTTCTTAAAAGAAAATTGGCAGAATGGTGTCATATGGCAGCATTACAAAAGAACTACAAAAAGATAAGGGGTATTAATAAGCATACTTGTAAGGCCCTGAAAAGATTAAGTTATTAATTATGGAATTTGAGATTTAAATTCTATTATTTGGGAAAATAATGATGAACTTGAGCAAATTTGATTGTTATTCTTTGATGTAGGTTGTTCAGATTTGAAGCAACTACGACTCAACGAAACGAAAGGTATAAGATGACATCGAGAGTTGATAAGTGCAATTTATGCACTTAATTTATATATCATTTGAATTGAATTTTGTGATGTATCGAGTGGATTTTATGCGTATTGGTTGTTGTTTTTGTGAGTTGCAAGGATCGGTGCAAAAGTAGCAAGAAGAAGCGGAAGGAATCATTATAGAGTATCAAATTCATAAAATTACTGGGAATTATTTATGCATTAAAATCCAATCTCCACCGTCCAGAATATAGCTTAGGATGTTTTGAAGCTACTGTCATAATTTCAGCTCAATCCGATGGTTAGATTGTGAGATACAAGTTTTTGAATATTGTCGCGCGATGTAGATTTTCTAACCCGAGAGCTATGCGCGGGCGCGCGTCAGGACAAATTTAGAGCATCCGGAGACAGAGAGCTATGCGCGGGCGCCCCTCTCTTCAGGCGCGGGCGCGCCATCGCGAAAGTTGATTTTTTTAGTTTTTCGGGAAGGAAACCTTTGGACTTTCGTGGGCTTTTATTTATTGGATTTGAAACATATATAAAAGGGATTCTTTTGCACACAATTGAGGGAGAAGCCGCCGCACATCAGAGGAGAATCAAGGATCGATCGAGAGAAGATTTTGGAGACTTTGGAAGAGAAAATTCTGCACAAGTTGGAAGAACATCAAAGAACAAAGACGAAGATAGATCGTCCGGACATGGAAGATCGAATATTTGGATTTGTTTTCTTTCTCTTGAATTTATATTATTGATTTGATGTCTAGTTTCATGAATATGAATTGGTTTCAACTATTTTTGATTATGAACTAAACTTTTTATATCTAGAGGTTGATGTAGCTTGGTCAAGACATGTTTATGAATTTTTGATTTTATTGAATTGAGTTCTTCTAAATTAATTATGATTCTAGTTTTGAAAGTCTTTTCAATTTACTGGCCATAAATTAATTTGTCATATTTATTTAGAATCCGGCACTCGAGAGAGGGGATTTAGAATAGGATCGATAGAGTTCACACTATTAATTGTTTATATGACTCGGGAGAGCTTATAACTTTAATAGAGCCTAGAAAGAACATTGTTTTATACATATCGCTACAAGTAGATTCTCAATAGGGATATTAGAATTGATCTGTGATTGATACACTCTGTTTGACACTCGGGAGAGGGAAATAGAATTATCTATGTGTTCTTGGTTATTAATTGAAATGAACTCATGAAAATAGGTTAATTAGGAATGAATATTGTCGAGACCAGGTGAAATCAAAACCTCTAGACTATTTCTCTTTGATTGATAATCTCTTAAGCATTGTGTGAGCGCACGCTTTACAAACTTCTTTATTTATTTAATTTGTCAGAAAATCTCTAAATTTTAATTTTCTAGATAAAGTTTGAACTATTTTAATTACAAGCACTGAATATTTTCATTTTACTTCCTGTGGGATCGATATCTGATTTAATCACTATATTAAAACTTGACACTCGTACGCTTGCGAGGAATTTTCACAACAAGAGTCAGGGATTCGAATACTCGAGAATGATGCTTCTTGAGTTATCCCAAACAAATCACATACTTGTTTATGTACTTGTTCTTGAGGTAGAACTTATGTTATTGTCGATCCATCACAGGTAGTGGATATTTATTGCTTATGATATGATATGATATGATATTGAATTGATTCTAATGCCAAGGTCAGATGGACCTTATTTTCGAGTCTGATGAGAAAACGATAGATGGATATCCATGTCAAGATCGGATACGAATCTTGATGGCAATGATTTGAGATGAATCAATTCTTGTTAGCGCGCTATATAAATCTTATGATTTGAAGTCTTTCTTGATATGTTTTGAATTGATTAAGATATGCGTTATATTACTCTATCCTTGATTTGAAATGGTTAGAGTTGACATGTTTATATTTTAACGCATATATATGTCTTTTATACTGGGAATTATATTCTCACCGGAGTTTATCCGGCTGTTGTCTTGTTTTGTATGTGTGCATGATGACAGGTGGGGCAGGAGCTAGTCTGAAATGACAAGAGTAGCTCGGGAGAGAGATTTAGCATGTGTGAACTCGGGTTTTAGGTGTTGAATTGCTGTCACAGATTGAGTTGTAATCAAGTATAGCATGTTTATATACTTGTAGAACTTATTGTATAGTTAGTTCTTTTGATAGCCTTTGCATTACTTGTTAATTTATAAATGCATGACATGGTTATTAGACTTGATTTACATATGTATACATGTTTTAGAATTGATATAACATGTTTTGGATTGATGAGTTATAGTTAAGAATACTTGGAATCACATTTTGACAGCAACAGAACAAGAGCATTCTGCTGATTTTCTGAACAGAGCATGCCTGCTCGATCGGTAAGATTTGACCGATCGAGCGAGGCCCTTTTTGGCTAAAACCCGAGACTTGCAATTTTGTGCTCGCTCGATCGGTTGAGTTTGACCGATCGAGCGAGGTGCAGGTTTTTAAAAAAAAATTTGTTAAGCTCTCGGTTAAGCATTCTTTAATTGTTTGATTAATGTTTATTGATCCTTTATTAATTAATCATGTTTAGTGATTAATTGCCCCAAGATTTGATTAGCAACCCGAGGTCCCCACAACAGGTGGTATCAGAGCGAGAAAATTCTGGACTAAGATAGAAGATTAGTGAGTGGGGTAGACTGAGTTTTCTTCCTTGATTATTTGTATACTAGCATGAGATAATTGAATTACATGTTGAAGTACATGTTTTAATTGCTAGTATGATACATGATTTCATATTGTGGACTTATCACATGATACTGTGTTTTACTTGAAAAGTATGTTTTATATTGAACTATCACATGCTACCTAAATAGCTGAAATGATTGGAAGCAGGTGTACTTGAATTCCTTGATCTTACATGCTTACCTGAATCTCTGAATCGAGTGGAAGCATGTGTATTTGTCTTTAGACATCAGAACTGAGTACTGATCAGAGGTAAGATGATGAAGAGAGGACTATGAAGTTGATCACAATATAGTGTTGATAAATTTGATAAATTTGCTATATGACCATAAAGCAAGTGTGATTTTAGTCTACGATTACGGAGATCACTACATTGATTAATCAGCATAGAAGTTAGTGAAATTGAGAAATGGAACTTAACTCCTATTGATTTGCTCTGTTAGCAACACTTTTGAGAACAGATATGCGACGATGTCAGGCAATACAATGAATGATTATGAATTTTAGAACCTGATTAGATTATGTCTACTTTGATTATGGCATACATATTGTGGATATTGTCTGAGATTGACTGCAGGTTCAGCTCATTAAAATGATGATGCATCGTTATAAATGTGAAGTATAAGCGGAAGAGCCTTTTGGCTATTGATGTCATGAGATTGAGATGACAAAGAGACCATCCTATATCGAAAGAGTTACTCTATCAGCTTTGAGAATTTATTATGCGGGGATTCAGGTAAGAATTAGTATTTTGCTGAATTGCAATACTTGACTTGATTTTATCCGAAAACCTCGAATCTATAGCATCATGATAACTCTTCGATATGGAGAATGTCAGAAATGTACAGCACTTCACGATGTGGTACGACTCCGCCATCTTGGAATGGAATTTTTATTCTTCTGAATTGATTCATTCAGGTATAAGTTGTAGGCTTTGGAATGATGTGTAAACCCCTCGGAGACCAAAGCTAGCAACTCGCAACATTTTATCCTGAATAAGTGAATCGATTTATATCTCTTGCTCCATATTGCGATACCCAGGTAAGGCATTGAATTTGTACTATCCTTGGGATTGCACTAGATGCTTGTAGCAATATGATGATGAAGATACGAATATTGTTTAGTTACGTAGCTCTGAGATGAGTTGATTATGCTAAGTTTATTGCATCTTGAGAAGTGAAGTTAATATGTAATCCAAGTGAAAGCTAGTTGAAATCTATACTAAAATGTACTGAATGATGTGATATTGCTTTTACATGACGGATGCTACGATTGAGTTTTACATGGAAATGTATGAATTGAAATGACTCGAAAAGATAGTGACTGAATTGGGAGAATGAATCTAATATGTTTCTCCTCTACTTCTCAAGAAGAAGAAAATGAATTTTTATGTTCCTTGTTTATGTGGTAATAATTGAGGTGAAGAACAATAGCGAATGCAGTTACAGTTGAGCCTTTCCTTTTAACGATACTTAATGCATGAACTTCTTGATTCGCATGCTATTGGTCATTGATGAATTGCATGATCTTGATTTTTGAAGTTTCTCGCTATTCAGTATCGATTACTAAATCCAAATTCTGGACATTGAAATGAAATGAGGTGAAATTTGACTATTGAATCCTTCACTTTGAATTCTTTCTAGTGATATAGAGTTCCTGTTGTACTATCTGAATATGCCTTAGGACGGTTTCCAAATTGATTAGTTTGTGTAGATATCTCATCGTAAAGCCACGCTGTCAACCTTGATTTGGGGTATATGGGAATAGTACTGATATGGACTTGGATCACTGATGTGATTATTTTCCTTTGGTTCGTATTCCTTGATTTATCAAACCTGGATTTGATTTTTCACCTCGAGTTTTGAAATGCAAGTGAGTTGTTTTCACTTAGCAACGATTGTTGTCCAGAATTTATTTGAGTTGACGATTTGAATTTGATCAATGTCCTTTGATGCTATCTGATTCTTGATTTTGAATCGATTATCATTGGCCATTGTTATGCTATCTTTCATCGAATTGGATATATTGATTCCATATATCGTGATATTATTGGCTCGTAACTGACAAAGACTGATAGTATTACTCGATTTGAAGGTTTGAGAAATATCAACTTGAAGCTTGAACAACATTGATATAAGATCCAACTATTAGAATTTGATTGAGAATGCTAAATTACGATGTGAGATAAGACAATGAATCAGAATGAATGGAATTGAATTGAATAATCCGTTGATTGTGCTCGATATTCTTGTTATGGAATATCAAATTCTGCAAAAGCACAGTACCACGGATTGAATATCCATTCAAGTGTCTCCAATGTGTATGAATGATTGAGAAATCAGTACTGATAAATGAAATTGAAAGCAGATATGGTAAAATTGACTTTTCAATACTTAAATTTTCAATACATGAGGTAGAGCAGCAAAGATCAGATGATCTATGAAACAGATTAGCAATTGTCAAGTCGAAATATGAGCAATTATACGAAAGATTTTTTGTTCCCAATTACTCGAATCCTCATGAGTTTGAGATTTGAAGTCAAGTATATTTCGACAAATGCAAGAATGTGCTGTATTAGATATGATACAGATATGAATAGTTAGCTGTGAAGAAGATATTGATGTTATGAGATTTCAGGAATTAATTGCAATCTATGGTGAAGATTGAGATTACAGGTTTATTTGATAGATTTTGGCATTGATGTTTCTGAATTCTGAGTATTTGGTTGAATGTGATTGCATTGTACTATCCTTGACCGATGGATTGTCTGAGATGACTATCCAGAGTTTCGATGAAATGCTCAGAAATTATAGTATCTGATTCGATACTATTCGATTGATTTTGCCACTTGATGATGATAATTCCTGTAATAGCTATTTGAGATGAGAAGAAAATCGAAAATTCTTTGTGTTGAGATATAATTTTTGAAGTATCAACTATCAGACCCGATATGGTTTGAGAAAAATACAGAATGTGAAGGTTGAATTGTAGAGACTATGAACAGAACAGATTAGATAAAGTTGATAAATGAATGATTTGAAAGCTGAAACAGAATGATCAGCGAGAAATGTTTGTTCTGAAGCATTGTTTTCTTTTGAAAGAGATTCCAAAACTGATCTAATAATGGATTCTCGTGAGTATTGACACGAAAATGATAATTTCACTCAGTGTTGTATACTCTATCGAATATGAATTATTTGATACATGAGACATGATCCTTGATCTTAGTATGTCAGCTGAAGAACATCAGCTGCATTTGTATCTGTGAACTGTATTCAGATGAGGTCGATCAGCTTTTGAGCTAGCATGAATAATTGATACTTTTTGTGATTCAGAAAAGGAACAGTTCAAATGTGAAATCATTTAGGAATTACTGAAGAATGACATATCTATGATTACAGAAATAATCAGGAAAATGAAGAAGAAAAGATATCAGAAAAGATATTGATCACTCACAGCATTGAAATGAACGAATGGATACTGATCTTGAAGTTGTGAGTGGAATAACAATATGATATATGTTCTTTGCAGATAGCAGGAGATATATGTCATCATTGAAAATGAATTACACTGTCTACGATGTTATATAGAGTTGGAGATTCCATTAACAGAATTGATTGTACTTCAGCTCAAGATGATCAGATTTGTTATTTGTGTCTAATTGAAGGATGCATTCGTGATGTTCTTTCTATGTATTTTAATCAGTCAAGCCAGAGTCTTATATGATTCTGAATTAAATCGAGTATGTGATGAATTTTTGACTGAGTAAAAGTACAAAAGAAAATAGACACAAAATGAAGAGATAAGCTGGAAAGCAATTATGAAATGATAGAAGAAGTCTGAGATGGATAATTGAAGTGAGAATTACTTCAAATAATCATTCAATTTATCAGATTTGATATTCCGAGTGAATGTGATTTCGAGGACGAAATCATTCCTTAGAGGGGAGGAATTGTAAGGCCCTGAAAAGATTAAGTTATTAATTATGAAATTTGAGATTTAAATTCTATAATTTGGGAAAATATCAATTGGATAATTGATGAAAATTAGAGATTTAATTTTCGAGTTGGAAATGTTTAATTTGAAAATTTACGGATTTTGAGATTTAAATTCCGGGATTCTTAAATTAAAATATGAAAATAGGTGAATTAAATATTTATGGAATTTAAGAATTAAATTCCGAGTTCCGAGAATGAAATAGAATGAAATGAGATGGTGAAATCCAAGAAAGGACCAATTTGCAAATATTGAGAAGTTCAAGGACTAAAATGCGATAAGTCCGAAATTATTTAATTTTGATCCGAGATTATTTAATTTGAGAATATTTAGAGTTTTGAATTAAATTCTTATATTCTTAAATTATTTAGAATTAAAATTAAATTAAATCGCTTGTCCGGGGACTAGTTTACAAATAGTGGAAACTTGAGGGGCCAAAGTGCAATTTCCCTTGCAAGTGGGAAATCACACGTGTGTGCTATACATTTATAGGTGTAATTGATGTCTGAATCATCACATTTCAGCAGCCAAAGTCGAGAGGCTCTCCACATTTCAGATTCTAAGTTCATTCTTGAGCTTCCAACTTCGATAAACTTCTACTCCGGTTAGCCGATTTCAATTCTGAAAATAGCGTTGCGATCCTTTCAAGAAGAACTACGATTTGATGTAAGATTAAGTTGGATAAATCAGATTTGATTATGAGTATGTGTGCTTGAGTTTCTATATAGTGTTATATCAAAAACGGTTCGATGAACGGAAGCCGTATGCAATTGATATGAATTTCCAGCATGTATTTTGAAACATATGCCTATTGATATAGCTGGTTTTTGATATTGTGTTGCTGGTATGAATTGTATTTGAAGTGGATGTGATTGTTAGAGTTGAAAGAGTTGAGTTTTGGGTTACCGATTTTATACCGTTATGCCGTCGGTTCAAGAATTTGATCAAGTTTGAGTTTATAGTGTTTGAACTGAGATAGTTAGGAGTTAATTGCTGATATATGCAGCATATTTACACTTCATATCAGATTGAATATGAATGTTTCGAGTTCGGAAAGCTATAATTCGAATCGGCCAAGAACTGAGCAAAGTTTGTAACTTGTTTTGCCTTGAAGTTTGAGATGTGATTGAGCAGATTTTTATGTGAGTTTGTAGCTGATATAAATAGCTTGATATGCTATATTTCAGATTTGTAAAAAAGAGATTTGAACTCGAGACTTTATCGTTTGAGAAACGAGGTCGAATAGCTCAAGGTTGAAGTTATGCTACCTTGAAAATGAGATGATGAACTTGAGCAAGTTTGATTGCTATTCTTTGATGTAGGTTGTTCATATTTGAAGCAACTACGACTCAAAGAAACGAAAGGTATAAGATTACATCGAGAGTCAGAGATTTGAATACTCGAGAATGATGCTTCTTGAGTTATCCCGAACAAATCACATACTTGTTTATGTACTTGTTCTTGAGGTAGAACTTATGTTATTGTCGATCCATCACAGGTAGTGGATCTTTATTTCTTATGATATGATATGATATTGAATTGATTCTAATGCCAAGGTCAGATGGACCTTATTTTCGAGTCTGATGAGACGACGATAGATGTATATCCATGTCAAGATCGGATACGAATCTTGATGGCAATGATTTAAGATGAATCAATTCTTGTTAGCGCGCTATATAAATCTTTTGATTTGAAGTATGATTTGAAGTCTTTCTTGATATGTTTTGAATTGATTAAGATATGCGTTATATTACTCTATCCTTGATTTGAAATGGTTAAAGTTGACATGTTTATATTTTAACGCATATATATGTCTTTTATACTGGGAATTATATTCTCACCGGAGTTTATCCGGCTGTTGTCTTGTTTTGTATGTGTGCATGACGACATGTGGGGCAGGAGCTAGTCTGAAATGACAAGAGTAGCTCGGGAGAGAGATTTAGCATGTGTGGACTCGAGTTTTAGGTGTTGAATTGCTGTCACAGATTGAGTTGTAATCAAGTATAGCATGTTTATATACTTGTAGAACTTATTGTATAGCTAGTTCTTTTGATAGCCTTTGCATTACTTGTTAATGTATAAATGCATGACATGGTTATTAGACTTGATTTATGTAAGGCCCTGAAAATATGAATATTAATTATGAAATTATAGATTTAAATTTCTTATTTGGAAAATATTCAATTTGGAATTTATGGAAATTAGAGATTTAATTTCGAGCCAAAAATATTTAATTTGAGAATTTACGGGTTTTGAAAATTAAAATTTCGGGATTCTTAAATTAAAATAATAAATATTCTAATTAAATATTTATGGGATTTAAGATTCAAATTCCATGTTCCGAGAATTAAAGGATTTAATTGGAAGAAGAAACTCGAGCAGGGACTGAACTGCAAATATCAAAGTTTCAGGGGCTAAACTGCAAAAATGGGATTTGACTTGTCAACAAGAGATTTATATTAAACTTTTCATGTGTATATATTCCATTAAGCAACAGTAATACCGAGAGAGAGATGGATGAAGGTTCCAAGGACCGATTTGCAATTATTAAGAAATTCAAGGACCAAAGGGAAAAATTCCAATTGTTGGCAAGTGGATCACACGTGTAACTACATATGAAATTTCATGTATTCCATCAGAGTTCCAACGAGAGAAGAGGCAGAAAACTTAGAGAATTGATTCCATGGCCGATTCTTGTCTTTCAAAAATTCATAGAAATCGATCCGGCCGGTAGAATTTCAAATTGATCGTATATTTGCAATCACGGCTTCGAGTGCTACACTTTGACGTAAGTTTGGCTAAATTCTACCGTGTTTTAATTTTAATATGTTGTTATAATTAAGATTTGATTGTATAAACGTGTTCTAGTATATACGACGATAGTATATTTAAGTCTAGCAGCAAAAAGATCGTCGTTTGGACATGTTTACAATTTTTGCAAGATTTTAGAGAATTCTGAAATATTAGAGATGGTATTTTCGAAATTGGGCTGATGGATTGAATATATTATGAGTTGTATATGGCAGAAATATTGATGTTAATGCTTTTAGAATTTCCGATTCGATCCGTTACGCCGCCGAATTGAAGATTGTGAATTGATATGAAATTCTGAAAATAAGGGGCTGCCATTTTCGAGATTTAGCTGTTAAGTTGATGATGATATGTGATTTAGAATGTTGTTTGAATGATGTTTAAATTGTTAGTATAGTTGGTTTCGAATTGATATATCGTCGAAGGGATTTTCGATTGTTGGAACAAGATTTGAAGTTGATGAACTTTGATGAGTAGAAAGGAATTTGAGAAATTAATATTGAGCTATGTTCTATGACATTTCAGAATAAGCTTGAAGGACATCGAAGTCGAGTCGACGAGTCCGAATTGATTGAAGTTGATTCAAAGTTGGATCAACTAACACCTTGGACTAGCAATGGTTGAGTGAGCAGATGTTGAAAAGATTGAGCAGAATTCTGGACAGCTTATGTTTGATCAAGTAGTGCGAGAGTTTCAGAGGTTTGAGTTCAGATTAAAGGTATGATTCGACATTAACCTCGACAGGTAGAATAACTCGAGAACGTGGTGGTTTTCGAGTTTATTAAATCACATACATGCATGATTAGGTGTTCTACTTAATCTTATATGATTCTATGAATTACTTGACTTAGTTGATTGAGTTAATTGATATATGAGTTGTTTGCTTTCAACATAATTTCTTGTTGAGATATATGATGGATAATTTATTTGAGATTGTTGGTTTAGATTATTTTGAAGTGTTGAGTTGTGGTAGATTGATTATAGTGTTGAGAGTAAACCCTTGAGCCACAATTCTTTCGAAACCTTGAAAACAGAATCGAAAAGAAAATATTGGACGTGGTGAACTTATATGCGAGAGGCTAGGGATCTGACTTGATTTCTTTTTCCACGGTTCTCAATATAGTGTTCATAGTCCAGGGAATATCAGATTTTACCACCCCGAGCGGGAGCATAGGTGGGAGGCTTGATTTTTTTTATGGCCTGATTATATTCCCGGGATCCCAACGATATGAATTTTTAAATTATCGATTCTGTAAGACTTGAATCCTTTAACATTCAACCGTATTCGAGTCTTTATGATATTGAATGAGTTTATTTGAAAGACATCCAGCAGGTAAGGTATAAGGAAATTGTTGATTGTAATAGTAAATTACTTGATTGAGTTATTTCTATTTGATTTATATAGATGTATTTCATACTGAGATTTATTCTCACCGGAGTTTATCCGGCTGTTGTTTTTCTTGTATGTGTGCATTGCATCAGGTTGAAGAATATTCGAGTCGGACTTGATGTGGAAACGAGATATTAAGAGATTAGGGTGGAGACTCGGGTTAAGAATAGAAGTTGCTGTCAAATTGATGTTTTGAGCTACCTGAAGTTTGTATATATGTTGTCAAACCTTGTATAAGTTGGTTGTTGGAAATTTAGTTTCAATACTTGTATGCAACTTATGAGTTTGATGTATTGCATTGTAGAAACTTGTACAAGTTAAGGTTTGAGTTTGTATGCATGTTATACTTTGTAGCTTGCCTTTAGATCACTCTAGTATGGTATTGAGATGCTTTGAATGTTTCAACCTCTTTATATCTTGCATAGGACCGCAACAGCAAATTCTGGATTTCTGCACAAAACCTTCTCGCTCGATCGGTGGACTTTAACCGATCGAGCGAGGCCTTGTGAAGTGCGAGCAGAAAGTTTCTGAATTTGTGCTCGCTCGATCGGTGAACTTTTACCGATCGAGCGAGGCCTTGATTTTAAAAAAAAAATTTTTATTGCTTTTGCTTTCAAGTTTAATTCGTTTTCTTGTAAGTTATTAGTTTAATTATCAGTGTAATTCTGATTGAATGTCGATAATTGAGATTAGCACCCGAGGTCTTCACAACAGGTGGTATCAGAGCCTAAGTTCTTGGAATAAGATAGAAGTTGAGCGGGGTAGATCGAGTCGCATGCATTTTTTTTTAGTATGGCTTGATTGATGCTTTACTGAAATTGATAAAATGTATGTCAGTGTGATTTACTTCTTGGAAAAAAATTTATTTGGGTACATGCTTAAATATTTATGTGCTTACTTGATTATGTGAATTCACGTGAATTTTGAATTCCTTGTAGGTATGTTTCTTTGAATAGCATGAAGAGTTGTAAGCATGTGTAATATGACAAAGCATGAGATTATATGTATTTTTAATGATTTGAATAGTATACTCTCCGTGTTGCTTATGAATTTTATTTTCAAGTAAGTCAGGTTATTTGGGTGATGTAAGCACCCCAGATTGAACCAAACAGTACTCCGCAAGTGAAGTAAGTACCTCCAATTGAACAGATCAGTATTGTAGTAAACTATCAGAATCGATGGATGCTACACTCACACCGATGGAGGTGATATTTGAACGATTTCAGACTTATAATCCGCCAATTCTGAAAGGCAACGAAGATACTAATGTTTGTGAAGGTTGGTTAGAAGAGCTTGATCAATTGTTTGAATCTTTAGAATACTCTGATGAACGAAGAATCAAACTTGTATACCAATTGCAAGATTTAGCAAGAAGCTGGTGGTTTGCGACGAAGCAATGCCTGGAAAACAGAGGTATAGTAATTTCTTGGCAGGTATTTGTTGTGAAAATTCCTCGCAAGCGTACGAGTGTCAAGTTTTAATATAGTGATTAACTCAGATATCGATCCCACAGGGAGTAAAATGAAAATATTTAGTACTTGTAATTAGAATAGTCCAAACTTTATCTAGAAAATCAAACTTTGAGAATTTTGCAATAAAAATAAAATAATGAAGAGATTTAAAAGCACGCACATAACTTTCAGATTAAAAATCAATCAGAGAAAAATGGTCTAGAGGTATAGATTTCACCTGGTTTCAACAACAATCAATCCTAATTAATTTAGTTTCATGAATTCCAGTCAATTAATAGCCAAGAACACTTAAGTTTATTATTTCCCTCTCCCGAGCAAAAAATAATGTTTATCAACTACAATTAAATTCCAATATCCCTATTAAGAATTTATCGCAGTGATCTATCACAAACCAATGTTCTTTTTAAAAGCTCTGTTAAAATCATACACTCACCCGAGCTGTATAAATAATTAACAGTGTATTTTCTAATGTCCTATTCAAAATCCCCTCTCCCGAGCAATGATTTCAAATAAATATAACAAATCAATTAGTGATCAGATAATTGAAAAGACAATCAATTCTAGAAAAAAACAATTAATCTAGAAGAAACTCAATTCAATAAAATCAAAAATTCATGAAAGCGTCTACACCAGGTTCCATCCGACCTCTAGACTCTAAAAAATTAATTCATAATAAAATTCTGAAAACAATAAATAATAAATCCAAACATGTTCAGAATTAAATAAAAGTAAGAAATCAAATCCGTCGTCGACGCCATGTCCGGTCGATCAAACTCCGTCTTTGTTCTTCAGATAAACTCCAGAAAAATCCTCAGCAAATCACGATCAATTCTCTGATATCCTAATGTGTGTGTGGTGGCTCCCCCTCAAGTTGTCTGACAAAAATTTCTTTTTATATTGCTCAGCAAAAGCCCACAAAATCAAGCCCAAGAATTAATTGCCCGATTTAATAAAATTTCCAAAACACAGCGACGGGGCGGGCGCTCAAGTGAAGGCGCGGGCGCGCCTTGATCTCGAAATCTCAATTCTCCAGTCTTCAATAGCATTGCGCGTTAGCTCTTCTTCCCTTCCTCATCAGCGCTTGTTTTAGCGCTAAACTTTTAAGGCCCAATAAGAAACCCAACACTGTTCCTTTTCTTTTCTCTGAACGTTCCTTTCTTCTCTTCAATTTTTTCTTCTTTTCTTTTTTCTTTCTTTTATTCTTCTTTTCTCCTTTTTCCTCTCATTTCCACATAAAATCAATAATTTTCTACACTCACAAAAACAACAAAACACCCACATAAATCTGCTCGAAACAAACAATTAATAATTAAAATCATATATAAATTAAGTGTATAACATCACTTATCAAATACCCCCAAACTTAGACTTTTGCTAGTCCCGAGCAAAACTATTAAATTCCAAAAACTCATTCTCTCAAAAACCAACAAGAATAGTCAAGAAATATTATGGAGCAATGACATCAGCAATGATTTCAAAAATATCAAATCCAATCTTATCCAACCTACTAACACTTGAAAGTTTCAGTCATAACAAAATAACCGCATAAACTCACAATCTCCGCAACTCAAGTTCAAAACACCATTCTCGAAATTCAATTCAAACATTCATAGATCATGAGGACTTTTCAAGGTAGAATAGGATCAATTAAAGGATATTGAATCAAAAACACTCACAAATAGGTAAATTCAAAAAAATAAGCGTGTGTGTGTGTTTCGATCAAAATTCATAATCATTAAAAGCATCAATCAACAGTCCATATGCTAAATTCTCGCAGCTCTTCTCCACTAGTATATTGGGCAACTGAGACTCGGTCAATAAGACTTATTCAGCTTATAATGTAAGGTCTGGCTCATGGCTACAAATAAAGGATAAGAATTCAAAATAAGGAGTAATTTATTACTTAAACTCAATTCTAATTTTGACTTCTTTCATTCACAATTTCACACTTATTTCACTTCATTAATTTTTCAATTTTTCTCACAACTTCTTTCAACTTTCATCAATTTTTTTCTACTACCTTTTTCATTTTTTTTCTTTTCAATTCATCCACCACACCATTCCATTTTTCACAAATAAAACTAGGAGCATACAACATTTTAGCAGTCTTACTCCCTTAAAGGTAGGAATTAGTGTTTAGGCTATTCAGGTAGTCAATGTAGGACCTTGAAATAATGACGAATGGGATTTATTCACACGTTTACACGCATGCCATTCGATTTTCAATAAGGCTCAAACAAGGTACTAGGGATACAATTCATTACAGGGTAGCTTGAAAGGCTCAAACGAATTCAGAAAAATTGCCTAAATCATTCCTAATCTCAGTTTTGCCCGTATTTTGCCTCGAAGAGTGTCCGAACTAGTTCTAGACAAGTCTCAATCCACAATTAAATCATACAAATATCAATCAGTGGAGAAAATAATAATCATCAGCAGTTAACGATGGTTTTCACAAAAATTTCAGATTTTCTCGTACCTCAATGTACTAATAAACGTGTAAGCTCAAATAGGCAACTAAGGATAAATTTTTCAATGAAAATTAGGCCCAAAAATTCCAAACAATGCCTCAATCATATCTATGTCTGTATGTCTCAAAAATCAGATTCAAGTATTAATCACAGAGTATATAGGAAATTGTTCATCCAATTGGTTCCATTTTTTTCAAAAAATATTTGTCAGATATGCAGACAATCATGGATTTCAGTTATAGTACAAAAAACATTTTTTTATCAGCAGCCATGCATCCAATTCTTTCTCAACTTCTTTTAAATTCAACTCAACTCAACAACAACAACTAAACTCAACAAAAATTTTATCTATGAAGCACAATAAAACTCAACTAAACAATCATTAACCAGCCAACTAAATCAAACAAAATGATTCATCCCCCAAAACTTAATATAATCATTGTTCCTAATGATTAAAAACAATAAAAAGAACAAGGGACTCATACCTTGGACACCGAGCATCAGTACCCGATGTATCAACTCCATCTCCGTATTCATGGAAAATAATTTCGCCGCCGCAATGCCATGGTTAAAATAGTTGAGACGCACCACATGAACGTCCAAATGATCCTGAAAATAATATATTCACACGATTAAAACACAAAAATGAAGAAATCGAGAAGCAAGCACTACGCATGGAAGTGTGAGGACTGGATTGCGCCTTTGCGCATGGTGATGAGCAGGTGATGTAGCAGCTGGTTCGGGCATGGTCTTGGGCAATTGAGGAGCGCGATTTCTCATGGTGTGCAGCAGAAGAGTTGCTGGTTTGCTCAAGAGGAGCTGCTGATGGGGAGATGTGCTGTGCATGGAGGAGTAGCAGCTGGTGAAGCGCATGAGGTAGCAGCTGGGAGATGGTTTGCATAAGACATGCAGTAGCTGGTAGGAGCTTTTGGCATGATGAAGCGCAGATGATGTAGCAGTTGGGAGCATGCGCTGAAGGGGAGTTGGGACGCACGATAGCGCAAGGTAGAGAAGGGCTTGGAGCGCGATAGCGCAGGATGGAAGGGGGTGGGGTGCGCGATAGCGCAAGGGGCTGCGTTGTTGGGGGAGCGCCTTTGCTCTTGGTGCAGCGCTGATGGTGAAGTGGCTTGGAGCGCGATAGCGCTTGGGTGAAGTGCTGTAGGGGATGAGCGATAGCGCAACAGGCTGCGCTGATGATGGTCTTTGGCGCTTGGTTTAGGGTGCGATAGCGCTAAGGGAAGCGCGGATTGTGTGCGCGTTTGCGCTAGTTTTTGCGTTGTTCTTGAATCAGTGAAACGAAAGGTAGGCGCGGGCGCTCGAATGAAGTGGCGCGGGCGCGCCTATTGCTCGCAAATTTCTTCAGGTTATGGTGCGGGCGCTCGATTAATGGGGCGGGCGCGCCCTCTCCTCGACTTGAGATTTTTGGAGCCTGAAAATTTTTGAAAATTAAGAAAAAAAAAAGCTCAAAAATTTAAAATAAAAATACTTAAAACAATTAAATAACAAAAATTAAATAAACTGAAAATAAAAGCAAATAAAATAAAATAAAAGAAAATGCTTGGGTTGCCTCCCAAATAGCGCTTGGTTTAAAGTCGTCAGCCTGACTTTCACGGGATTAATTCTTCCCCTTCTCTTTCACTCGCCAAATAAATTCCACGAACTGCCTTTTAAATTTTGATTTTTTCGTGGCCTTCTTTGGTGGTTTTGGCGCTCTCTCGTTCGATGAATCAACCGCAATATCGGCTTTTGAACGACCCTCCAACTTCATAACCGGCTCTATCAAGCATAATTTTTCAATAGGGGTGTTAGATGACTTCATGAATATATTAAAAATTACACTCTCACCGTCCACACCCATCGACAATGCACCTCTCTTCACCTCTATCTTGGCATCGGCAGTGGCCAAGAAAGGTCTCCCCAATATCAGGGGCATGTTTGCATCCTCCTCCATATCTAACACAACAAAATCCGCTGGAAAAATAAATTTATCTACTTTTACCAAAACATCTTCAATGATTCCAAGCGGATATGTGATAGATCGATCAGCCAACTGCAACGCGATCATGGTGGGCTTCACCTCACCAAGTCCTAAGCTCCTGAAAACAGACAAAGGCATGAGATTAATTCTAGCTTCTAAATCGCAAAGTGCATTATTAAAATAAGAAGAGCCAATAGTGCAAGGAATAGTAAAACTCCTTGGATCCTTAAGCTTTTGTGGCATCTTTTTTTGGAGCACCGCACTGCACTCTTCCGTTAAATTCACTACCTCGTTCTCTAGCAGCCTCCTCTTCTTGGACATCACCTCCTTGATGTACTTCGCATAATTCGGCATTTGCTCCAAAGTTTCAGCAAAGGGAATGTTGATGTGAATCTTCTTAAAAATCTCCAAGAACTTGGAAAATTGCTCGTCCAATGCTTTCTTCTTGAACCTTTGCGGGTATGGAAGTGAAGGCTTGTACATCGGTTTTGGCTCAGATTCAAGCTCCTTCTCTTTCTCCTCAACTTTTTCCTCAAGTTTCTTATCCGCAATAGTAGGAATTTGGACTCCAACGTCTTTGGCACTCCGCACTTCGATGGCATTGCACTGCTCCTTGGGATTCACCTCAATATTGCTAGGGAACTGGCCGCGATTGTTGTCCTTCAATGCGTTCGCCAACTGCCCAATACTAGTCTCCATGGATTGCAACACTGCGCCCATGTTGGCCATGTGCGTCTCCAAACTATCAAGTCGAGACACAGTTCTCGCCATCCTCTTACCTGATTCCTGCACAAAAGTACTAACCACATCCTCCAACGACTGCTTACCCTCATCCTTGTTTGTATTGAATCCCGAAGGATTCAGCACATTTTTATTGTTAGCATACGAAAAATTTTCATGATTATGCAAGCTAGGATGATAAGTATTTGGGACAGGGTTACCTCTATAGCCTCCATATCATCGGTAGCCATTTGGATTTATATAATTGACTTGCTCTATGCCCGGTGATCCTTCAACTCCAGTTGAATCTGAAACATTAATTTTATTCAAAGAAGCTACCTGTGTAGTCAGTGCAGATAATTGAGCAGTGATGGACGTGAGAGGATCCACTGCATACACTCCAGCTAGCTTCTTGACTCCCACACGCTCAGATGGCCATTGAAAACTATTTATCGTCATCTGTTCAAGCATATCATAGGCTTGAGCGGGGTCCTTTGCAAAAATAGTTCCTACAGAAGCAGAATCGACATTCATCCTGGTAGGCGCATTTAGTCCATTGTAAAACCACTCGATCTGTTCCCAATCTACAAAATTGTGGTTAGGACAACGTCTAAGTAATTCTTTGTACCTTTCCCACGCCTCGTAGAGCTGTTCAGTGTCTATCTGCCGGAACGTGCTGATCTCTATCTTCAACTGGGTGGACTTGGCAGGTGGAAAATATTTCGCAAGAAACTTTTCTGTCATCCCCTCCCAAGTAGTGATGCTTCCAAGCGGCAGTGATTGCAACCAACTTCTGGCTTGATCCCTGAGAGAAAACGGAAACAAGCGTAAGCAAATAATATCTTCAGGAACACCGTTAAATTTTACCGTATCAGTAATTTCTAAGAAGGTCCTGAGATGCAGATGAGGATCAGCTGTGGCACTCCCATTAAATTGGTTCGATTGAACCATGTTAATCAATGCAGGCTTCAGCTCAAAATTGTTTGCATTGATAGTTCCTCGAGCGATTCCAGAATAGTGATCCTGGATCGTCGGTCTGAAGTGATCTCTAATTGGCACTAGGGGAGCTTGATTTGCTTCTTGTTCAGCCATTCTTTCAATTTCTTCTCTTCTAGCTCGTCTTAAAGCACGTGCAGTGCGCTCGATCTCCGGATCAAACAGTAGAGAATTAGCACTTTGAGATCGTCGCATAAACTGCAATTACAAGATAAGAAGAAATTAATTAGTAACTTAAAAAATAAAATAAAAAACTCTAAATTAAAATCTAGACTAATTGGTAACAAGACTAAAAAATAATCAAAATTTACTCCCTGGCAACGGCGCCAAAAACTTGTTGTGAAAATTCATCGCAAGCGTACGAGTGTCAAGTTTTAATATAGTGATTAATTCAGATATCGATCCCACAGGGAGTAAAATGAAAATATTTAGTACTTGTAATTAGAATAGTCCAAACTTTATCTAGAAAATCAAAATTTGAGAATTTTGCAATAAAAATAAAATAATTAAGAGATTTAAAAGCACGAACATAACTTTCAGATTAAAAATCAATCAGAGAAAAATGGTCTAGAGGTATAGATTTCACCTGGTTTCAACAACAATCAATCCTAATTAATTTAGTTTCATGAATTCCAGTCAATTAATAGCCAAGAACACTTAAGTTTATTATTTCCCTCTCCCGAGCAACAAATAATGTTTATCAACTACAATTAAATTTCAATATCCCTATTAAGAATTTATCGCAGTGATCTATCACAAACCAATGTTCTTTTTAAAAGCTTTGTTAAAATCATACACTCTCCCGAGCTGTATAAATAATTAACAATGTATTTTCTAATGTCCTATTCAAAATCTCCTCTCCCGAGCAATGATTTCAAATAAATATAACAAATCAATTATTGATCAGATAATTGAAAAGACAATCAATTCTAGAAAAAACAATTAATCTAGAAGAAACTCAATTCAATAAAATCAAAAATTCATGAAAGCGTCTACACCAGGTTCCATCCGACCTCTAGACTCTAAAAAATTAATTCATAATAAAATTCTGAAAACAATAAATAATAAATCCAAACATGTTCAGAATTAAATAAAAGTAAGAAATCAAATCCGTCGTCGACGCCATGTCCGGTCGATCAAACTCCGTCTTTGTTTTTCAGATAAACTCCAGAAAAATCCTCAGCAAATCACGATCAATTCTTTGATATCCTAATGTGTGTGTGGTGGCTCCCCCTCAAGTTGTCTGACAAAAATTCCTTTTTATATTGCTCAGCAAAAGCCCACAAAATCAAGCCCAAGAATTAATTGCCCGATTTAATAAAATTTCCAAAACACAGCGACGGGGCGGGCGCTCAAGTGAAGGCGCGGGCGCGCCTTGATCTCGAAATCTCAATTCTCCAGTCTTCAATAGCATTGCGCGTTAGCTCTTCTTCCCTTCCTCATCAGCGCTTGTTTTAGCGCTAAACTTTTAAGGCCCAATAAGAAACCCAACACTGTTCCTTTTCTTTTCTCTGAATGTTCCTTTCTTCTCTTCAATTTTCTCTTCTTTTCTTTTTCCTTTCTTTTATTCTTCTTTTCTCCTTTTTCCTCTCATTTCCACATAAAATCAATAATTTCCTACACTCACAAAAACAACAAAGCACCCACATAAATCTACTCGAAACAAACAATTAATAATTAAAATCATATATAAATTAAGTGTATAACATCACTTATCATTATTTAAGACTGAATTTTGTCAACAATTTCTTCCGAGATCTTATAGAGAAGATAGAGCAGGAGAATTTGTTAATTTGCAGCAGGGAAATATGACTATTGATGGGTATGTTGCTAAATTCTCCAACTTGCTCCGATTTGTTCCTCATATAATTCAGGATGAAGAAGTCCAAACGAATTTGTTTATCAATGGACTGAATCCGGAAATAGATGTTGGGTGACCAAATAGATTGGTTGATGCTATTGACAGGGCTAAAAGAGCTGAAGACGGTTTTATGAGATAGAAATAAATTTCAATCGTGCCTCAGCATTTCGAACAACTGCACTTTCAGTCACAATTGTCATCACAGAGCAGCTATGAGGCAGGAGGTAGTGTTAGCGGAAGTGAAAAGCGGTTACAGCATTTGAGGCAACAGTTCAAGAAGTCTGGAAGTAGCTCTTCTAGCTCTAGCAGACTGAAGCAACTTCGTATAGGTCAGAAAGCAGAATTTGCCGCCGAATACTGTACTCACTGTGGAGGAAAACATGCTAGCGATGAATGCCGAGGAACTTTAGGAAAATGTCATCGTTGCTATGAAGTGGGACATTTTTCGAGAGTGTGTCCTAATCCTTGGGGAATGAGGAGAAACTTGAATGAAGATCCAACTCTGAGACAACAAGCATCTACAGATACTTTGGTTCAATATGCACCAGATGATGACACTACAGGTATAATTGAGCTTTGAGTAATTTGCCTGTATATTGATGAAACTGGGTGCATTGCATACAGATATAGTTGCATAATCTATTATGTTACATTAACGGTATGTTGAACCTTTATCTGAAATAGTTATTATGAACTAATCGTGATGAACGGCTAAGAAAGAAGATATCAGTACTTGTATCAGAAAAGCTGAATTAGAGTTTGATAGAAATCAGATTGAAAGGAAGTTGATTGTGTTACTTGAAATATTGTGAGAATTATCAAATTCAGGTTTCGCTTATTTTGGGTATTGAATAAGTTTTGAATCAATCATGATTATTTGGGAACAATTTAGAAATTTGATAAGATAAATACGAAAATCGGTTACAGTTGAGTCTTCTTTTTGATTTTGCTGAATCTAGTATATAATGAAATCATGACTCTTGAATTTCTTGATATCAATTATGAGGTTTTGTATTCGACCTCGATTGATTTTGATTGACTCTTATTCCTTGTTAGAGTCTGATTTGATTCACTCGCTTAAAGTCAAGATGCAAGTAAGTTGTTTTCACTTTGCAAATTTTGTCATTCAGAATATGTGTTCTTTGGATGACCTCTACTTGAGTGAGTTTCTTTGATTATGAATTTCAAGAGTCGTTAATCATTTGATATATAAATTCAGTATATTTTAGTGATTTTGGCTCGTAACTGATAGAAATTTAGAGTCAGAGTATCAGTAAGAATTTTGAATTGATTGTATGATTTTGCCAGAACTGGATATTAAGGCTTGATCGACTGATTAAAGACTTTGTTTGTACTTGAGTTTCTAGACAAGATACTCAAATAATCAGGATTGTTGCAATCCAAACTACGTTAGATTTGTTTGGAGAGAGTTAAAGCAACATTGAGTTTAAATAAAGCGATTAGAATTTAGAAACAAGAATGGGTGTTGAAATGAATATTCGTTTGAGTGTGTCAGGTAATCTAGATATGAGATATCACATCCTGGAAAAGGCACACTACAACAGATTAAATATCCATTCAGCTGTTTGAAAAATGTATGAATTACTCGGAATTTAGTATTGATGAAAGAAGATGGAAACAGATACGACCGAATTGAAGTCTTAATATCTAAATTTCCTGTAAAAGAAGCAGAAAAGAGGAGACTGAATGAGCTATGAAATAGTTTTATGATTTTTGAGTTGAAGTAAGATCGAATTTTCGAAATAATTTTAGTTGAAACTACTCGAGTTGTCAAGAGTTTGCGAATGGAATGAAGATAAGTTCCGACCGATTTAAGAATATACTGTATAAGATGGAATACAGATATGATTAGATAGTTGTTAAGCAGGTATTGATGTTATAACATTACAAGAATCAGTGAAATCTATTGTCGAGATAGAGACTTTAGAGTTATTTGAGAGAGTGTGGCATCGATTTTCAAAGATTCTGAGTGTTTGATTGGAGGTGATTGCACTATACCATCCTCTGATCGATGGATTGTCTGAGGCGACTATCCGGATTTTATTTTTGAAATGCTCAGAATTATAGTATCTGATTCGGTATTATCTGATTTATTTTTGCCACTTAATGATTATGATTCTTGTAACAGCTAACTAATGGATATGGAGATAGAGTTTTGATTATGAGATGATAAAAGAATCAGGAATTTCTTTATTTTGAGAGAGTATTTCTGAAATATCGGCGATTAGACCGGATATGGTTTGTGAAAATAAAGAAAATGTAAAGATTGATCTGAACAGAATAAGAACAGTGCAGACTGGTTAGAGTTGGAAATTGAATGACAGATATAAATTTTGAAGTTTGAACGGAATGATCAGCGAGAATTGTTCTGTTTGAAGCACCATTTGATTCAGAAAGAGAGAGTCCTGAAACGATCTAGATGTTTGTGAATAAATAAGACTTATTTCTGGTGTATACGCTGAAGAACATCAATTAAACTCTTGTCTATGAATTCCAATTAAAGGAAACAGAACCTGATAAGGTTGTGAAATAATTGGAATGATCAATACAGATTTTGATCAAGAGTAAGAGCAGCTTAGAAGTGAGTTAACTCAGTGACTACTGAAGAATGAAATCGATATGATTGAATAGGTGATCAGAAAGGAAAAGACGAGAAGAGATATCAGAACAGATATCTGAAATTCATAGAATAGAAGTAAGAATTACTTCAGGCAGCTTTTTAGTTTATGAGATTTTGTGGTAAGATTGAATGCGATTTCGAGGACGAAATCATTCCTTAGAGGGGAGGAATTGTAAGGCCCTGAAAATATGAATATTAATTATGAAATTAGAGATTTAAATTTCGTATTTGGAAAATATTCAATTTGGAATTTATGGAAATTAGAGATTTAATTTTCGAGCCGAAAATATTTAATTTGAAAATTTACGGGTTTTGAGAATTAAAATTCCGGGATTCTTAAATTAAAAGAATAAATATTCTAATTAAATATTTATGGGATTTAAGATTCAAATTCCATGTTCCGAGAATTAAAGGATTTAATTGGAAGAAGAAACTCGAGCAGGGACTGAACTGCAAATATCGAAGTTTCAGGGGCTAAACTGCAAAAATGGGATTTGACTTGTCAACAAGAGATTTATATTACACTTTGCATGTGTATATATTCCCTTCAGCAACAGTAATACCGAGAGAGAGATGGATGAAGGTTCCAAGGACCGATTTGCAATTATTAAGAAATTCAAGGACCAAAGGGCAAAATTCCAATTGTTGGCAAGTGGATCACACGTGTAACTCCATATGAAATTGCATGTATTCCATCAGAGTTCCAACGAGAGAAGAGGCAGAAAACTTAGAGAATTGATTCCATGGCCGATTCTTGTCTTTCAAAAATTCATAGAAATCGATCCGGCCGGTAGAATTTCAAATTGATCGTATATTTGCAATCACGGCTTCGAGTGCTACACTTTGACGTAAGTTTGGCTAAATTCTACCGTGTTTTAATTTTAAGATGTTGTTAGAATTAAGATTTGATTGTATAAACGTGTTCTAATATATACGACGATAGCATATTTAAGTCGGTCCGCAAAAAGATCGTCGTTTGGACATGTTTACAATTTTTGCAAGATTTTAGAGAAATCTGAAATATTGGAGATGGTATTTTCGAAATTGGGCTGATGGATTGAATATATTATGAGTTGTATATGGTAAAAATATTGATGTTAATGCTTTTAGAATTTTCGATTCGATCCGTTACGCCGCCGAATTGAAGATTGTGAATTGATATGAAATTCTGAAAATAAGGGGCTGCCATTTTCGAGATTTAGCTGTTAAGTTGATGATGATATGTGATTTAGAATGTTGTTTGAATGATGTTTAAATTGTTAGTATAGTTGGTTTCGAATTGATATATCGTCGAAGGGATTTTCGGTTGTTGGAACAAGATTTGAAGTTGATGAACTTTGATGAGTAGAAAGGAATTTGAGGAATTAATATTGAGCTATGGAAAAAGATTTGAAGTTGATGAACTTTGATGAGTAGAAAGGAATTTGAGGAATTAATATTGAGCTATGTTCTATGACATTTCAGAATAAGCTTGAAGGATATCGAAGTCGAGTCGATGAGTCCGAATTGATTGAAGTTGATTAAAAGTTGGATCAACTAACACCTTGGACTAGCAATGGTTGAGTGAGCAGATGTTGAAAAGATTGAGCAGAATTCTTGACAGCTTATGTTTGATCAAGTAGTGCGAGAGTTTCAGAGGTTTGAGTTCAGATTAAAGGTATGATTCGACATTAACCACGACAGGTAGAATAACCCGAGAACGTGGTGGTTTTCGAGTTTATTAAATCACATACATGCATGATTAGGTGTTCTACTTAATCTTATATGATTCTATAAATTACTTGACTTAGTTGATTGAGTTAATTGATATATGAGTTGTTTTCTTTCAACATGATTTCTTGTTGAGATATATGATGGATAATTTATTTGAGATTGTTGGTTTAGATTATTTTGAAGTGTTGAGTTATGGTAGATTGATTATAGAGTTGAGAGTAAACCCTTGAGCCACAATTCTTTCGAAACCTTGAAAAAAGAATCGAAAAGAAAATATTGGACGTGGTGAACTTATATGCGAGAGGCTAGGGATCTGACTTGATTTCTTTTGCCACGGTTCTCAATATAGTGTTCACAGTCCAGGGAATATCAGATTTTACCACCCCGAGCGGGAGCGTAGGTGGGAGGCTTGATTTTTTTTATGGCTTGATTATATTCCCGGGATCCCAACGATATGAATTTTTAAATTATCGATTCTGTAAGACTTGAATCCTTTAACCTTCAACCGTATTCGAGTCTTTATGATATTGAATGAGTTTTTTTGAAAGACATCCGACAGGTAAGGTATAAGGAAATTGTTGATTGTAATAGTAAATTACTTGATTGAGTTATTTCTATTTGATTTATATAGATGTCTTTCATACTGAGATTTATTCTCACCGGAGTTTATCCGGCTGTTGTTTTGCTTGTATATGTGCATTGCATCAGGTTGAAGAATATTCGAGTCGGACTTGACGTGGAAATGAGATATTAAGATATTAGGGTGGAGACTCGGGTTAAGAATAGAAGTTGCTGTCAAATTGATGTTTTGAGCTACCTGAAGTTTGTATATATGTTGTCAAACCTTGTATAAGTTGGTTGTTGGAAGTTTAGTTTCAATACTTGTATGCAACTTATGAGTTTGATGTATTGCATTGTAGAAACTTGTACAAGTTAAGGTTTGAGTTTGTATGCATGTTATACTTTGTAGCTTGCCTTTAGATCACTCTAGTATGGTATTGAGATGCTTTGAATGTTTCAAGCTCTTTATATCTTGCATAGGACCGCAACAGCAGATTCTGGATTTCTGCACAAAACCTTCTCGCTCGATCGGTGGACTTTAACCGATCGAGCGAGGCCATGTGAAGTGCGAGCAGAAAGTTTCTGAATTTGTGCTCGCTCGATCGGTGAACTTTTACCGATCGAGCGAGGCCTTGATTTAAAATAAAAAAAATTTTATTGCTTTTGCTTTCAAGTTTAATTCATTTGCTTGTAAGTTATTAGTTTAATTATCAGTGTAATTCTGATTGAATGTCGATAATTGAGATTAGCACCCGAGGACTTCACAATTTACATATGTATACATGTTTTAGACTTGATATAACATTTTTTGGATTGATGAGTTATAGTTAAGAATACTTGGAATCACATTTTGACAGCAACAGAACAAGAGCAATTCTGCTGATTTTCTGAACAGAGCATGCCCATTCGATCGGTAAGATTTGACTGATCGAGCGAGCGAGGCCCTTTTTGGATAAAACCCAAGACTTGCAATTTTGTGCTCACTCGATCGGTTGAGTTTGACCAATCAAGCGATGTGCAGGTTTTAAAAAAATTTATTTTGTTAAGCTCTTTGTTAAGCATTCTTTTATTGTTTGATTAATGTTTATTGATCCTTTATTAATTAATCATGTTTAGTGATTAATTGCCCTAAGATTTGATTAGCAACCCGAGATCCCCACAATACTCCTCTATGTTGTAGAGAAAATGATCTCCCTACGGTTATTGGGAGCAGATCACAGGTATTTAAGAGGAAGAAATTCAGAAATAATCCTTACAATAAAAGAATGAGAAGTTCTTGGAAACCAAGAACATTTTGGTCCAAACAAAAGGCCAGATCTTATAGATCGGGAAAAAGAAGTGGACCTACAAGAACACCCTCAGCAACAATCTCGTCGCAAAGCAGGGGAAGAACACCATCTGGAAGAACTTTCAGAAGAACTCATACAAGAGCAAGTGAAAGTTTCAAGGAATGCAACTGCTGGACATGTGGAGCAAGAGGACATATATCTACAAACTGCCCAGAAAAAGAGAAAAAAAGGAGTTAAACTCTTTGAAGAAACACCAGATATGGATGATGTGGCCTTCTTTCAAGATCTAGTCCAAGTATATCAATTTGAGGATATTCTCTCAGATGAAAGTATATACGAAGAAGAGATTTTGTTTAGCCAAGAAGAATTTGATGATGAATCAGAATCAGAATCAGAATCAGAATAAAGAAGAGGTGTTTCGACATGAAACACATGAGAGTTTGGCTGGGTTTTTTAGTCAAACCACGATATCTCATAATATGGTCCAAAGAATTATGAGAGAAAATCCAACATTACAGAAGTACCAAGGATTTTCGGCAGGACAGGTAGAAAGAGTCTTAGGTAACCTAGGGCTTAGACAAAGAAGACATCATTTGATTTACAAAGTATCCAGAAGGGAAATGGCAATCCCTATGGAGTTAACGAGTAATCAAATAGAGATGCACTTAATTCCTTTTGAAGAAGTAAGAGAGGAATTGCAAAAGCTGAAAAATAAGGTAGCAAGAACGATGTCTTGGATTCATATTGGAGCAATCCAAATAATGATCAAGGCAACTTTTAAAGAAGGAATAGATTCACCCATAGATATCGTAGTATGTGATAAAAGAATGGGGAATATCCAAGATGTTGTTCTGGGTACGATCTCAGGAAATCTATGTGCAGGAAAAATTGTAGGAGTTATTTATCCTAGAATAGCCTACAATTTAGCTGACAGAGACTTTAGTCGAGCCTTGACGTTGCATCAAAACTTCAAGGAAAAAAAATTAATGAAGGAAGGTAATAGACCATATTCTATTACTTATCAAATTTCATACACTATTTCTAATACTCGCAATTCTGAATTATTTATTAGAAGATGTTACCGATCGAGCGAGCAACTTTTCTCCCAGCGAGCAGCAATTTTGAAAAATTCATATTTGGAGATCTAGCCGTCGGATTGAGCTGAAATTTCGACAGCAGCTTCAAAACATCTTGAATTTTATTCTGAACGGTCAAGATTGGATTTGTAGATCTCTATAATTAAAAATGATTTTTTGATCGTTGCTGCTCCGTAATTCTTCTATTGCGCAATAGCTTTTCCATCTTTTCCTCTCTTGTTGCGCAGCTTCATCTTTTGTTCTTCAATTTCTCTTTTTTCCAGTAAAATGCGACGTACTACACAATAAATCCGGAAGTATGTTATGCAGACATGATAAATAAAATAAGAATAAAATTCTAAATTACAACATGTAAATGCATGTAAAACAACAACAAAATGATATTAAAATAAGCAACACAAACATGACTATCAAATATGATGTGATGGTATTTTCCTATGTTTGATTGAGTTAATTTGTGATGATTAGGTGTATTTTGATTGATTAAATTTATGTTATAGTTACTAATCATTGTATGTGATTTGATATAGGAAAAGTGAAGAAATGAGCTAAAGATGGAAGGAAAGAGAGAGATAAGAGAAGAATTACAGAGCAGCAATGATTCAAAAATAATTTTTAATTTTAGAAAGCTCCAAATCAGATCTCCACAGAATGTAATTCAAGATGTTTTGAAGCTGCTGTCCAAATTTCAGCTCAATTCGACGGCTAAATCTTCGGATACTTTGTAAATCAAATGATGTCTAAACCCTCGCTCGATCCGCAACATTTAACCGATCGAGCGGGAGCAGAAATAAAAATTGGACAGAAAATTGGCAGTTTTATGCTCGCTCGATCCGTCAATTTTAACCGATCGATCGGGCGAGATGAAAAGTCGGGAATTTATATTTTAAATAGGAAACTTTCTTGGGAAGGACTCTATACTTTAAATATCATCTAGAACTCGAAAATATAGGAGATTGGACGGCTTGGAACGCGAAGAACGCTCTGGCGGCTAGGTTTTATCTTTTCAGTTCTTAGATTTAGTTTCTTCTTCAACCCTTTCTTAGTTTTTGTACTTGGTTTAGGAAGACGAAACCCTTGATTTTATTATATTTGTGAGATTCAGATTTTTAGTGTTTAATTCAATTTGAGTATCAAGAGTTGTTCTGATTTATTTCATGCTTGTGTGTTTGATTATTAGATTGATCACCTGATAATTCTTTCATACAATCTATTGCTAAATTAGAATTCAAATCCGTAATTGTTTGAATAATCTAATTTGTGAAGCAACTGCGTTTAATATTTTCTGCTGTTGAATTTGTTAAATCGTAGGAACAACAATTGACTAGGCTAAATACAACCGCTGGTGTATGTGTTGTCTAGATTCATCCGTTTTACTAGTTTGGATGCTGTGGATTTAAATCTAGATCGCTGGTATCGGGTTGATTTATGGGGTAAGAGTTAATCTAGAACGCTGGTTTCTAATTAACTAAAATTAAGGTTAAATAGGAATTAAATTTTCAATGATGAATATTCAATGGAAATTAATTATTTTTAGGGATTCGATGATCGAATGAATAATTTAAAGGGTGTAGTCGACCGATACCAAGTCTCGTTAATTTATTGATCTTTATAATTTTAATTCTTGCGTAGTAATTTTTAAAATTCCAAATCCCCTTTTATTTATTTTCAGTATTTTTAAGAATACAAATAAATTTCACTTTCCTCGTGGCAACGATCCCTACTCTCACTACTACATAATTTATTTATCTGATTGGAGTCGGGTAATTTGGGCGCGACACGACTGAACGCTACCAAATTTTGGCGCCGTTGCCAGGGAAGGCGTTAAATTTATTTGTGTTTTTGTTTTTTTTTTATTTTTTTTATTTTTTTTCTTTCTTTCACCGTCTTTTTTCTGTTTTTGCAAGAATTTTTGTGGTGTAATACTTAGAGATGTCAAATCGACAAGTATTCGCAAGTTTTATCCAGCAACAAGAAGAGCCTTTCTACGCAGCATGGGAGAGATTCAAAGATTTAACAACCATCTTCAGGTTTCATTATTTTTCTAACTGTTCTCCCCTTAGATTTTTTCTTGATGGTTTGGATGCAGTGACAAGAATATGGGTAATTGAAGGAGCTTTCGCAGCCGGTAGTTCATTATTTTCCCAAGATGATGATAGTATGATGCATCTGTTGGATGATATGACAGAATTTGACTATTACCGGTATTGGGATCTTACACACCCGGATTTTACAGACCAACCATTCGAGCTTCAAAATGAGGAGAGAAGTTGTTCTAAATTGGTTTTACACCCGCTAGAGGATATAATGAGCAAGCTTGTGGCATCTACTGGGAAACTGTAGAAGATCTAAAAAATTCTAGATGTCACCTTGTGAAGAACATAGAGAATATCAAGAGATCAATCCGCCATGAACAAAGAGAACATGAAGTTAAGCAAGATACTCAAGCAGTGACCAACCCAATTTGGTTTGATGATGATGACTCAGAGAACCAGGATTGGGAGTGCGAATTAATTTCTGCTGAAGATTTCGAGGTGCTTGAGTCTTCTCTTCTTATTGAACCTCAGCCAGAAGATGTTCTGGAAGAAATAGGTTATGAAGGAAATTTGTTACCACTCGAGTTTGAGGATGACGGAGTTCAAGAGTCTATCGATTTGAGCTCCTCGATAGTATTATCATACACACATCCCCAGGATCCTTTCTTTCCATTAGTACCAGTTTCAAAAGATTTTGGCTGCCGAGAGCCCGCAGAGATGTTAACTCCCCATGTTTACCATCTACTTTGGAGTGTTGTTGAGGTGACGAGCTTTAACTGTTTACATCTAGCCAAGCTTGAGGGCACATGGAACAAAGACCCATTTGTGGTGTCATATGACACTGATTTTGGGCGTCAGCCACTCTTTGAGAAGTGCTTCTGAGGGTCAAGCTGAAGACTGAAAATCAAGCGCTGCTTGGGAGGCAACCCAAGAGGAGTATTTTCTTTTTTATTTTTGTTTTGCATTTTTGCTTAAATTGGGGACAATGTAAGATTTTAAGTATGGGGGAGAGGACTTAGCCAGTCATTGAGACAATTTAGCCAGTTTTTTATGGAAAAAAAAAATTTAAGAGATCATAGTTTGTGATGAATTTGACTGTTGCAATTCACTAACCCATGATGATATCTAATTGATGATGATATGCATGCTTTTGAAAATAGATGATTTGCTAACCCTGGAACACTTTGATCTCCAATGCAAATTAGACTTTGATATGATTTTTTTTGAATATTTTATGCACGCATGTTTAACTGGTGAAGTATAACGATGTAATAGATATTGTGGATGTTTGTTAGACCATTGCACGACAATAGGTGTTTGTGGAACTTGATAGTGCTTGAATCTTGATGATCTATTTGATATGGCATATACACTCTTGGGCGCACCTTTTAAACAATTTTTATGCTATGTTAATAACAATGTAATTAACTCCATCCGGGTTGCGAGCGAGATGTTTGAAATCCTATTCGTCTTGTTTGTGGCTAAGTATGCGGGTACAATGAGGTTAAATTTTTGAATTTTTTTTTGAAATAACAATTCCATCCGGGCTTGGAATGTGAATGAAATCCTATTCACTATTTCATAGATAAGTTTGCGGAACTAATGGGATTGTAGTTCCATCCGGGCTATAGACGAGGGGATGGAAATTCAAATCCTATCTAGTTATAGCTAAGTATGCGGGTAATTATTGGGACTTTTAAAATGTTGGGTGCAAAATCCGACGGTGCGTAAGTATATCTCAAGAGAGTTGTGTTGTGTTGATGGATTGTTGGGAGGAGAGTTCTTGATTGTGAGACTTGCACTGATTTGTTTTAGGTCGGCGAACAGTCTTGAAACTTTGTCTTTTGAAGTTGCATGTAGCTGGGGTAACATGACACACACACACACGTTCGGGGCTATATCTCTAGTTGAAATGTCTGGATATTGAACTTGTTCCATTGTTAGCATTTTAATGCCTTTCTTGATCATGCATTGAGTTTATTCCTGAGGCACAAATGTGAAGATCATGGTTATTTTTGTTATGGATTATGAGTTCGAGCTTATTTTTAGTTTTGTGTTGCTCGAGGGCGAGCAAGGATTAAGTAGGGGGAATTTGATGTGATGGTATTTTTCTATGTTTGATTGAGTTAATTTGTGATGATTAGGTATATTTTGATTGATTAAATTCATGTTATAGTTACTAATCATTGTATGTGATTTGATATATGAAAAGTGAAGAAAAGGAGCTAAAGATGGAAGGAAAGAGCGAGATAAGAGAAGAATTACAGAGCAGCAATGATCCAAAAATAATTTTTTTTTTTATAAAGCTCAAAATCAGATCTCCACTATTCAGAATGCAATTCAAGATGTTTTGAATTTGCTGTCCAAATTTCAGCTCAATCCGACGGCTAGATCTCTGGATATGAATTTTTCAAAATCACTGCTCGCTGGAAAAAAAAGTTGCTCGCTCGATCCGCAACATTTAACCGATCGAGCGGGAGCAGAAATAAAAGTTGGACAGAAAGTTGGAAGTTTTATGCTCGCTCGATCCGTCAACTTTAACCGATCAATCGGGCGAGATGAAAAGTCGGGAATTTATATTTTAAATAGGAAACTTTCTTGGGAAGGACTTTATACTTTAAATATCATCTAGAACTAAAAAATATAGGAGATTGGATGGCTTGGAACGCGAAGAACGCTCTGGCGGCTAGGTTTTATCTTTCCAATTCTTAGATTTAGTTTTTTCTTCAACCCTTTCTTAGTTTTTGTACTTGGTTTAGGAAGACGAAACCCTTGATTTTATTATATTTGTGAGATTCAGTTTTTTAGTGTTTAATTCAATTTTAGTATCAAGAGTTGTTCTGATTTATTTCATGCTTGTGTGTTTGATTATTAGATTGATCACCTGATAATTCTTTCGTACAATCTATTGCTAAATTAGAATTCAAATCCGTAATTGTTTGAATAATCTAATTTGTGAAGCAACTGCGTTTAATATTTTCTGCTGTTGAATTTGTTAAATCGTAGGAACAACAATTGACTAGGCTAAATACAACCGCTGGTGTATGTGTTGTCTAGATTTATCAGTTTTACTAGTTTGAATGCTACCGTGGATTTAAATCTAGATCGCTGGTATCGGGTTGATTTATGGGGTAAGGGTTAATCTAGAACGCTGGTTTCTAATTAACTAAAATTAAGGTGAAACAGGAATTAAATTTTCAATTATCAATATTCAATGGGAATTAACTATTTTTAGGGATTCAATGATCGAATAAATAATTTCAAGGGTGTAGTCGACCGATACCAAGTCTCGTTAATTTATTGATTTTTCTAATTTTAATTCTTGCGTAGTAGTTTTTAAAATTCCAAATCCCCTTTTATTTATTTCCAGTATTTTTAAGAATACAAATAAATTTCACTTTCCTCGTGGGAACGATCCCTACTCTCACTACTACATAATTTATTTATCTGATTGGAGTCGGGTAATTTGGGCGCGACACGACTGAGCGCTACCAAATGAGTTTATTGAAATTCCAGAAATCTTTGGGAAAGTTTCTCAAGAAATATACCCGGAAAGAATCGAGTTTCCTTTAATTCAGGAAACAGACATTCAAATACAAGATAAATCGGTTTTATACAGAGATATTAAAATAGAACCCCGAAGGTTATCTTTCCAAGGTGACCGAATGACAAGTCGAATGTGGGAAAAATCTCCTATTCAGGAAATTCCACTAGAAGAAAAGGAGTTTTCAATAATAGAAAAACTTAGATCTCCAGAAGGATGAAAAGAAGTCAAAATAGTATTCGAAATTACAAGTCACAGGAACCAATTTCCTTGTAACTCGATTTAATATTTAGAGCAGCAAGTGAAAGGAACTTACCAAGGATTAATAAATGTCGGTGAATTGGAAGTTCAAATTTCGGGGATCCCAGGAAAAGAAATAGATCAACTAATTCTTGGCTTAGAATTCCTGGAAGATCATAAACCATGAAAACGCCTTGAAAAATGAATAGAGTTCATGGCAAAAGAAAAAAATTGGAGAATTCAATAAGAATCCTGCGAGATGGAAAAACAAGAGAAATGGATAAGGGACAATCCCTTAATCAGACTCGAAAACTCTGTTCACAAACAGAGGAAGAAGCAACTTCTGAAATTAGTAAGTCATGAGCATGATTTACTAGAACGCATTGAAGAAGTAGAAAGGAGTAACCATACTCTACCTTCTGAGGCCTTAGGAAAACTAAAGGTGAATAGTCTTAATCGGATTACTGAGTTACAACACAGTTTTTTAAAAATGGCGGGGCCATTTAGTAATCCCTTTAAAAATGACAAGAAGTCCTTTCTCCATATACATTCCCATAGGGATGTTGTACGAACAATATAAGGCTTAATACTTTGCAGCCTATATTGATTCAGGAGCATGAATTTGTACAGAAAAAAGAGGAGTCTTCCCTACAAACTGTGAAGAAGAATTGGCAAAAATTGCTAGACGAAATTTCTCGAAAAGAATTCTTATTTTTTGCAGAGGAATAAAACAAGCAGAAATCTTTATGGGAGGCGCAGGTCAGACTCCTTGGTACAAGGTAAAGACACCACCAATATATTTTCATGATACAGTATCCGATATCTTGTTGGAAAATAACTTTTTACAAATGTTTAAAAAGTACACACAAGATAACGAGTTAAGACGACTTATGTTTACTACCATTTGTGAACATAAGATTATCGTTCAAAGACTCAAGATGGCCTTTTATCGACAAATGCCGATAATATTCCGCAGCCAGCGTGGTGATAAAGGACAATTATTTCACCCAAAAATGAAAGATCCAAGAAGGTTTGGAGAAACTATGTTGAAAATAACAACATAACAAGAACTCCAAACAGAGGATATGGAACTTCTCAAGGTAACTCTGAATCACAGAGATATAGAGTTGGAAAACAAGGTATCCCTTGAAGATGTCAAAAAGAGGCTGAAAGAAAGTTATAACGAGCATCCTTTGGCATGGTGGGATAAAAATCAACTCAAAGCCAGTCTTACTCTAAAGGAAGGCAAAGAGTATGAATTCGTTAGGTATAAACCTATCCCAATGAACATAACAGATCAAAGTGATATGAGAATGATTATCAAGGAACATTTGGACCTTGGTTTAATCAAAGAAGGAGTTTCACCATATAGCAGTCCGGGCTTCCTGGTCAGAAATCATGGTGAAATAAAAAGAGGAAAACCCAGGTTAGTTATTAACTACCAAGGTATTAATAAAATCCTGGAGTTTGATGGGTACTTCATATCCAGTAGAGAACATCTAATTAGTTGTATACAAAATGCTAGAGTGTTCTCAAAATTCGATTGTAAGTCTGGATTTTACCAGATTCGGATGGAAGAAGGCAGTAAGAAATTCACAGCTTTCTCTACACCACAAGGACATTATATCTGGGAAGTTATGCCTATGGGATTGGCTAATGCACCACAAATATTTCAAAGAAAGATGGATAATCTTTTTAAAGATTATTTCAACTTCATGTTTGTTTATATTGATTATATTCTTATAGCATCAAAAAGCATAGATGAACATGTTAAACATTTAGAGATTTTCTCTAAAATTTATAAACAAGAAGGACTGGTTTTATCTGAAAAGAAAGCAGTCATAGCAACAAGGAAAATTGAATTCCTTGGAATTGAGATTGATGAAACTGAAATAATTCTACAACCCCATATTGTGGAAAAAGTAAAGAATTTTCCAGATAAACTCAAAGATGTAAAACAACTCCAAAGTTTTCTAGGAGTAGTTAATTTTGCAGGGATGTTCATAAACAATCTGGCAATGTACAGAAAGGTGTTCAGTCCTTTGTTAAAAAAAGATGCAAGGTTTATATAGACCGGTGATCATACTAAAGGGGTAAACCAATTAAAGGATAAATGTAAGAATCTCCCAAAAATGGCTATACCCGTGGATGAAGATGATCTGGTGTTATTTACGGATGCCAGTGACGAATGGCGGGCAGCAGTCCTTACTAAGATCACTATGGATGAAGAAATACCATGCAGATACTGTAGCGGTCTTTTTCAGAATCTGAGGCTATCAGATGGCATATCAACGAGAAGGAATTTTATGCAGTTAAAAGGGCTTTCGAAAAATGGCCATTATTTTTACTTGCTAAAAAATTCACTTTGAAGGTTGATAACACTCAGGTAAAAGCTTTCCTAAGAAATAAGATTGAATCTAAACCTGAGAAAGCTAGGTTATTAAGATGGCAAGCATTATGTCAAAATTATATTTTTGATATTGTTATTATTAAATCTCATGAAAATATTCTTGCAGATTTCTTAACAAGAGATGGAAGGCAGTGACGTGGATTCCATCATGAAAATGCAGAGGCATCTCAGGGAACACCTTGGGTTGCTTCAAACCGAGTTCAACCAGCTTATCATAAGTGCCGATATGGCAAACAGGTTACAACAAGCTGATCGGATCAAATTATCCAATCGAATCACAGGATGTATGCAAGCTCAAACTCAACCATGAGATGCTATTCAAGGGCCAATTATTCATGCCATAGAAAAACCACTGGTTTCTCAGAAACAAAAAATGTTAAAACCATTGGTTTTACAAGAACAAGAAATACAGCTACCGATTGTAAAACAATATGTTGAGGATTCTAATACTCAAGAAACAAGCGCTAATCTATCATCAGCTTTTGATGATCTATATAAAGCAACAATTGATGAGGATAACTCATCAAGTCAACCCCCCGCCTTTGGGGTAAAAGAGAAAGAAATCAATCTTAGGCCCAACACTGACAAGGGCAAATCTAAGATTGATACTAATCCAGCTGTCATTTCTCCATTTCAGGTTTATCAACAAAGATGGGAGAAATTAAGTACGAGAAGTGAAATCAACCTGACCACTTGCAGGGTTGATGTTGCAGGAATATATCCAAGGGTTTGGCTAAAAAACAATGTCAATCCTAAGGAGGTAAAGCTATGGTATGAATTTGGGGCTTTAGCCTTAGTTTATACAACTTCACTGGGCTTCCAGGAAATATCACAGCTACCAAAATGGATTCAGGAAGCAATCCAAGAAACATGGGCAAATAATGATCATTTGTCCAGGGAAGATGTGCTCGAGTTATACTTTTTCAGTGCAGCTCCAGAACCAACAGGAAAAGGATCACACGAGCCCTTTCATTTCATCAAGCTAAGGAGACCTGACATGAATAATCAAAGATTTATCAAGGATCATATATCTGAAAAAATACCATTGGTGTCCACTTTTGGAGAAAATGAAATCTCAACCAGAAGGGCATGGGGTATTTGGGTTTGTCTCACCGAGATGGACAAGGTCAAGTTTCCGTTCAAATTTTATCAGAATTATGTGAACGGATCATTCCTGTTAAACACAATGACAGGAAAAACTACGGCTTTTGTGGAAGAACTCTTCGAAAAGAAGAGGAACTTTTTGTGGAACAACAAGCTACCGAGGAGTAAAGAAACTCGCCGGAAATTTTGTAATATGGATCATATCGGAAGATGGTCAGAGAATATCTGCCCAAAATGTCCAAACCAGAAGGAGCCAGAATTCGAAAAAATCTTCAGACCCCGAACGGATCGAAAAGATTTTTCCGAGACAAGCAAAGGTGGACAGGGACCACCAAAACCGCGTTTTCCCAGGGGCCCACTGCAAAAGCAAAAGATGCCCCGACAACAATAAAGAATGCATGTGAGGAGAATAAATCCAAAAGAAAAAGTCAAGCACGTGACTCCTCCACTAGTAAAAAATGTCATCGGGCATGTGACTATCCCACTAGCAAAAGATGTCATCAATAATGGCATAAAGAATTCAAGACAGCTGTAAGATTTTCTGAAGTTTCTCGGTGAAACGAGTGGAACTTCAGCTATAAATACAGGCATTTGAGGAAGCTGAAGACATCGATCATTCCCTTCAGTTTTCTTATGAAATAAAAATTGTTGTAATATTTCTCTTTCTAAGTTTGTATTAAGTTTTTGTTTTATGTATTTCAAGAACAAGGCTACTATGAGTAGCTAAACTAGTTATCTTCTCCTCTTCAAAGGAGGTTGATTTATGTAATAATATGTTGGCTGAATAAATTTCATAAGTTTCTTGTTCATCCATGCTCATATTTTATAATTAATTTTATATACCATATGCCTTAAGGTAGAAAACGAATTAAGGCTGTACTGGGTGTCGTTGAAGGAGCTTGTGCAGAAACCATCTGTTGCGACTGCGTGGTTAAGTGTGAGGAGCACTTCGTAAAACTCGGCAGGTATGACCCGACGACATTATGGTCAAAGAGGTATTTAAATTTTAATTAATCTTACGGAAGCATGATGGGCTTGTGCATAATTTCTTAAAAAAGGGTGAGAAAGGGTAAAATAGGCATTATTTAGTTTTAAAGACATATTCGGAAAACTTTTTAATAAATGAAGGATAATTTTGGGTAATGACAATGAAAAATGATATAATTGGGACGATGGTAAAACTAAGATGACATAATTAAGAATTATCCCCAATAGTATGTATAATGCTTCTCTAATTAATAAAACTAGCGACCGAGGCACACTCGCTGCGTGTGCGAGATGATTAAAGTTTAAAATATATTTTAATATGATACAATGACATTTTTATAATGAAAATATTGTGTGTGATATGTACTTACATTATTTTCATCGGTGTACTTGTCAATTTTTTTAGAACAATAATTATATTGAAATCAATATACCAATTCAACATCACTATGCAAACATAAAAAATCAATAAATGATTTAAATTGAATATCTACCATTATTTAAAAAATATTGGAAAAAAAATATTCATCTTCACCTTCACATTGCAACATTTTGTATCCCCTAATTTTCACTTATTTATAATAGCTAGACATAAAACTATTAAATGTATATCTCATAAACATGAGATATAATTATTTGAATAAATTTTTCAAAACTTGTCTTCTTATCTGCGACGCTCGTAAAACTGCAGGAATAACAATTATAAAATGAGAATTTATTCTATTGCATTGAAGTAATATTCAGTAAGAATAATATGTAATTTATGTAGTACCGTTTTTATGTCAATATCATTGGCAGGTCTAATTTTTTTCCTGTCAATATATAAATAAGGTTAAAAATGCAAGAGTATAATGCAATAATAATAAGTAAGGTTATTATTATTTTTTTCCTTTCAACTATAAGCGCATATGTACCTGAATAATTTTGTTTCTTCTATCTATCTTCGTTTTGTTATGCCTTTCTTTAAAATTAACGGGAACAAAAAATTGTAAAACTTAAATAGATTAAACACACTACATCTATAAAATCTTAAAGAGTATATGTTGTCATACCTTCGTTAGATCCCAGCCTTCAATCCAACCAATTCTCTTCATACTATAAAATAAATTTAAAAAATATAATCATAACTTTCTACGTTAAATAAAAAAAGATAGACTGTATAATAAACTTGCTTACGTATGTCTCTTAAGTTTTCAAAAAATTTTTGAAATCAAACGTACAAAGTCAATTATCTTCATTCCAATTGTGATTTTCCAGCCCAAACCAATAATCCGCGTCCTTGTAGGCTTTAAAATTATCAAAGTCAATGTTAGATGAAACTTATTTATAAAATTATACGTAATTAGAATTAAAATATCAATTACTTAAAATATACCATATGCAACATAGTATTCAACCGCAATACATTTTGTTGATATCTTGTAATAGCATCCACATGCATGAACTGAATCTTTCTTGTAGCGTCAGTGTTGAACTGCATCTTGAGTTTTATGATGTCGCCTGCTATTAAAAAAAAATGAGTTGTATAAATTAGTAAATAGATTTTTTTAACGATATTAGGAAAAAGAAATAATGATATCTCACATTCATGTTTTTCTCATCAATTTGATAGCAGTATGTCTCTGTACACAATGTTTTTGGTGTACACCCCTGATCGATTTTGTAACTTCCCATCTTTTACTAAATTTTTGTTGATCTTTGAGAAATTCCTCTAGACAGTGCGACATACATTTGACCATGACTAAACACATGATTACGCAGGAAAATACCAACATTTGGTATTGTTTGACCTTGTGCCTTGTTTATGGTAAGAGCAAAACTTAATCATACGGGGTATTGTCTGCGTGTCAGTTCAAATGGCAGTCCTGAATTTTCTTCACTTTTCATAGGCATTCGATGAAGAAAATATCGTGTTCCCTTGTGAGGACCTGTTATGATTTCTGCATCTATGAAGTTCCTCCCAAGATTGCGGCATATTAATCTTGTTCCATTGCAGAGTCCGAGTTCAGGTGTAACATTCCTTAAGAGCATAATTGGACATCCTACTTTCAATGTGATTTGATGAGGTGGCAAACCACTCGGACAAAGAGAATTCAAAAACTCTTCTTGGAAAAGATTGTTGTTATCATCTTCTACGGAGTCCCAAGATGTGTATACTTTTTCTTCGCCGGGAAAGTTGAAAATGAGAATTTCATTGATTTCATCAACATCTACATTTTTTGTAGTGATAATAGCTCTGTCAATCATGTAATTTGCATCATGTACATGGTCTGTCATATTTGGAAAAACAGAATCAATCAATTGCTGAATTGAATTTTCACTTTCCCTTGGTATGATCATTGAATTCGGCAACTTTATAAAATTACCACCCACAGTTTCCTCTAAACCATCACCAACACGTAAAAGAAATTGTGAGAACTCAATATCTTGGGCAGATCTCATATTTTGTTGTTTGTGTAATATCTTCACTGAATTCCAAAACGACGACCTTGAAATGCTGGAAGCAATTTGATCTCTCATTGATCCTCGTTTAAAAACTGGTAATACTTGCCAAAGTCACCACCAAAAATAATAGTCTTTCCTCCAAATGACAATTGGTTTTCCATTATATCTTGGAAAGTTTGACTGACAGCTTCAAAAGCATAACGATTTGCCATTGGAGCCTCATCTCATACCACAGTTGTTGCACGTCTTATTAACTCTGCAAGATCTGACTGCTTGTTGATCTTGCAAAGTGTTGATGCCGTCGGTCTTAGTGGTATTTGTTGGCGTGAATGTGCAGTCCTACCACCGGGTAACAATGTTGCAGCAATTCCAGAAGTTGCTATTGCAATTGCAATTCTAGTACAAAATCATAGTTTTCATTATTTTAGAGATATAAAAAAATTTTAAGTTGCGGAAAAAATAATTTGTTGAGTAAGTATAAGATGTTATCTTATTCTGGTAACATGTAGCATGTATGCGTAGTAGTTTAAGCATGTAACCCGGGTACCATCGTTGTTTCTGCTGTTTGTGTCCCAACCATACGTACCATATGGCAATAGGAGAGGATATTGCAGGGGATCATAATAACCAACGATATCTTGGATATTCATAAGATGGCCACCAATTCCTTGTATAATAATGTCACGACTACTCAAGTTGTACGGACATTCATTGTCAACGATAACAGCCGCAACCTGAGATGTTGTTGGTAAATTGTATTGACGTTGATTAGGTTGCTATTCCTTTATGATAAGCTTGCAGCTAGGTATGTCTTCACGTCTACCAATTTGCCGAAATACATGCACAAATGGATTATATAGATCTAGAATGTTTTGTATCTTTATGAGCAGCTCTCGTCTCAGTCCTTGGTTTTCTTCAAGTCTATTATCTATTTCATGATCTGTGTCTACAATCCACATCTGCATGTACCTCGGCCTAGAATTTTTTGTTGGTAGAAGACTTCCGATAGAGTGGTATATTGACCCATGAGCACGAAATGTATAAATTCCATTAGCCCCAGTTGCCAAAGATTCATCTATACTGACTCCCATCGATGTAAAAGAAAAAACATGATTATAAGCTCTGATATATTGCAAGAAATGCCTACTTTGTTCATTGTTCTCAGCATATAACTCTTGCAATTCAATTGGAGATTGTATAAGATCTAATTTGGTAGCCCATTTCTACAACATAGTTGAGATTTTTTACCATGGAACAACAAAGCTTGACAATATGGACAATGTGTTGGAGTGAACAAATGCCATTGACCACTATGTTGACTCTCATGGACATTTCTTGCCAAATTATGATATCAACGTGGGCGTGAACCTCGTCGGTTATTAACAATTATGTTGTTTTCACTATTTCTCGTTCATGTAGTTATATATAGTTGAATCAATTAAAATATACATACATGGTATGATGCAAATTATTTTTCAATATAAATATATGTACATCCAAGTATTTGACTTGATTTTACATATATAAATTTTCAATTTTGTATATATATATATATATATATATATATATAATGACCAGTAAAATAATTAAACGGGATGTAGAGTGATGATAAATAATTAATAATTTGTTTATTTTATTTTTTATGATTAGATTGATATTTAAATTGAAATTATGATTGCTAATTTGTCGTTGTTGGGAGTATTATTGTAATTTTTCATTTTATTACAAACATTCAATTTTACCCGTTTGGTTTTATTTTTAATAAATTAATTCATTATTTCAATTTATATAATAAAATATATTTAACTTGTTAAATAACTTCATTAAATATAAGAAAAATACACACATCAATTATTGAAAACTGGTTTTTATAATTATTTATTTATAGTTTTTTTTATATAGGTATGATATTTAATTCTATTTATTATATTAATTTTAATTATCATAAACGAATTTTATTTGATTTTTATATATATTGTAATTTATTATTCGACATAATTTAAAATTATTAATTAATTATAATAAATTTTAATAAATATTATCAGAAATTTTGTTAATTAATTTATTAATTTTAAAAATTTTATTTTAATGTTATATATAGTTAAATTTATTTTCAGATATAATTATAAATTATTAATTAAATTTAAATATAAAATATATATTATAAAATATATTATAAGTAAATTTAGATTATTGATTTATTATTTTTAAAAAATTAATTTAATCATTTAATATAAGAATATATGCCAAAAATTAATTATTATAAAAAAATAATCGTATTGTATTAAATATATATATTACATTTTATTTGTTTTATATATGCATTGAGTGTGGCTTGGGCGCCGTTAGTATCACAAATCATTTTGTAGTTTTAAAATTATGTAATCGTTAAGGATTAATTAATTTGATTTAATTAGAGTTTTATACACTTTCGATTTAGTGTGAGATATTAAAAAAAAAAAAAAGAATACGAAATCAAAATGAAAGTGGAAATAAGATATTGTTTAATTCAATTACACATATAATAATAAATTTTTAATTTTAAATTAAAAAAAAGCTGATATTGTCGATCAGAATATAAAACATATAACTTGCATCAATTATTTTTTTACATGTAGTGGAGTACCTTGATGATTGTTTAGTACAAGTCGCGGACAAGTGCTAGTATCTCCTTTTTCAAAATTTGTAGTCATTGTTTGATAAGGTATTGTCTGTATACGACAAGCTTGTACCACACCAATGTCTGACATTAAAAATGAATGCTAAATTATAATTAAAATTATTTTGTTTCATAAGGTATTATTCAATATTATTGTGTTTATAACATCATATATTATTTTGCATAAATGTAGATTTATTTTATAGATATTTAAATAAAAAATTAATTCAAGTGTTATATAACATCTTCATGCGAAGACCTTTCAATTCTGATGTGTGAGGAATCTGAATGAAATGGAGTTGTAGAATTTTCAGTCCTTCCCCGATAAGCTTTCCTTCGTCGAACTAAGTATGTAGTTCATGCATTAGACACCATTGAACGTTGTCTATGTCTTTATGATATTCTACCATGTGGTGATCATTGTTGAGAATTGTTTTGTTGACCTTTTGAATTAGATGTGTGTAGTTTAGGATAAATAATAATATAAAAAAAATAATATTAATATAGATAGATAAGAATATGTGATTAATTATTAAGATACATAAAATGTATAAATATGAATACATACGGTATACAACATATCATTCAAATTTGTAGTAACATCTAACATATTGAGATTTGAGTTATCTGAATATGTTAAGGATGCGCTTCGACTCATTCGCATTTAGTAGTTTGATCGACGTCGAGCTAGATGAGCTTCTCGTTGTTCTTGTGTCATTAGTTGTCTTTGTGCTCGTCTTCTTTCTGTATTTAATTGACTTCTTTTATTTGTCCGCGTAGGAGGAGAAGACATTGTTGCAGCTATAAATGGATTTTTAAATTAAACTGTGACAATAATTAAAAGATAATTTAATAAATAAAGGTCTCATAAATTACAGTTTCCATATGCATATATGAATGTGTAGAAAATATAATAAATGGAAAGTAAAAATTAAATTTAAAAAATTTATTAAAATATTTTAAATAAATAAAAATATTTGGTTGAAAATCCTAAATGATAAGCGATAGTTTGTAAATGCAATAACATTTATAAAATAAGGCAACCAAACTGATTAAAGTAAAGAAGTGAGATATTGTTTTCTTATGATTTTCACTCCTAATTGTGAAATTTGTATTACCGGGAGTCCGGGACATTTTTATTTATTTTTTTCTGTAATTTTGAAGTAATAATAATGCAATTGAAATTGAATAAATATTTTGTTTAAAATAGAGTATTTTTTTCATTTTCAATGAGTATATATCACAGAGAAAATTATCATTATAATAACCTCATGAATACAACAAATGGAAGAATTGATTTATTAAAATGTTATTGGATTGTATCATGATTGTCACTCATAGTTTTAAATTTTCAAATCCTAGTTGTAGATTGAGTATAAGCCTAAACTCATCAAAAAATAAAATTAATAATAACACTTTTTAAATTTTTGAAACTATCTAAACACAATTATATTTTAATATTAAATAGAATTCTCATATTTGAAATTTGGGTGAAAGCATAAAATAAAGAATAAAATAGTGTAAAAGCATGAAAAGAGAAATAAATTTCATTAATAACAACACCGTACTAAATTTTTGAAAAAATGAAAATGCTATTTTATTTTCAAATTTAATAAAATACTCAAATTTGAAATTTCTGACAACTATGTTATTTGAAATTGATTGATAGGAATAAATCTATTAATTTGTTATTGTCATAACATTTATTGGTTTAAATTAAAATTAGAGAACATAAAATCAAATTTTACAATCCACAAAGCTTCAGCGGAAAAATTGAATTAATAATAACTTACATATTTTTTGGAAAAATCAAAACACTATTTTATTTTTAAATTTAATTAAATACTCAAATTTAAAATTTGTAACCAATATGTTATTCGCAACACATAAATTGGAACAAACCTATTAATTTGTTTAAAACTTCAAATGTTTAAAATTTGAAAAATAAAATAGGAAAACATGTCTATTCGCAACACATGGACGGGAAAAAATATATTTTATTTTAAAATTTCAAAATATAATTCTCACTCTTAATTTTCAAAATAAAACACTATTTATTATTTAACGCGTCGAATCTCGTTTTACTCATAATCACGTTTTACTCATGATACGCAAGGAAAAAAATGGTTTCTTGAGGTCACAAAATCACAGATAATATTAGCCACGCATACACACTCAAGTTCACATATTAAATCCAACGAATTCAAGAAACTTTTCATAGCATATAGCATATACATCAAGCACACCAAATTGACAATAAAACAGAAAAAATCAATTGAAGTCAAAGTGTTGCTGCTCCTGGACCTCGTAACAAACTCTTGGTAGCACTATCCAAATATTGAATCAACCCTTTAATTTTCCAGCAAATGAAGATCACTAAAAAAATTTATAATATTTGAAATTGCACATAAAGATTTGAAATTAATGTGCGTAGTTTTCCAGGAATTATTTGAATAAAGAAACAAATTGGGGCGCAATTTAAAGGAAATAGTAAAAATTGCAACTTATCGAATTTGACGACGGGTAAATGGTGAAGCCAAAGAAAACAATTGTCTTCAGTTTTTTCCACACATACTAAGACGATTCCTGTTGAGTTGAGAAAAAATAATAGACATACAAACCCGTAAACATTGGAAGTAGTCGAAAAAAGGAACACGTTGGACGCAATGTAATACGAATAGTAGATTTAACATTTGAAAATGTAAGATGATTGTTTTGTGTTTTATTTTCCGAAAAAATTCTTTAGTGGTTGTAGTTCGATAACTAACATAAAAAGTGGGAGAAACAAAATTTAAAGGAGCAATTTATTTAAAACATGAAATGATTCAAATAAAAAAGAATGGTTACTTGTTAAGAAAAATATAATTGAGAATGAAATACATATTTGATTGAACTCAAAGTTTCTTACCCGATTTTCAATGTTCGAGAAGGATTCAATAAATAATGTATACAGATCCGAATATGAATCTTGGTTTTGGAATATGATCCAATAGAACAAATCAAAGAAGCGTAGTAATATAATTAAAGAAGAATATATAGATAAGAGAAAACATAAGGTTATATAAAATGTATATATTTGATATTTAAAATTTAAAATTCAAAACTAATGAGAGATAATTGCAAGAGATCCGAACAAATCTGGTCATATAAAATGTATATATTTTATATTTGAAGTTTAAAATTCAAAAGTAATGAGAGATAATGGCAAAATATCCAAACAAATCTGGTCAAAATATATAGTATAACAATCTGAAAAATAATAGCAATTTAAATTTAAAGAACTTGAAAGAATAAATTATAGATTGCTTCTATGAGTTTAAAATTAAACTGATTTAGAAGTAATCAAAATAGATTGTTCATATCTCTTATGATTCTCATTTTTTTTTTTTCAAAATTTATACTTGAAAAACATATAAAGAGATATATAGTGATTGAGAATAAAAACATATATTTTGGGCAGATAAATGAAAATTAGCAAGGACAAAACTCTTAAAAGTGTAGATGAGCTCTTGAAAACGTTCACTAAATAAAATAATTTGAATAACAGAATATTGATTGCACCCGTAAACCCAACAGAGCCAGCAACCCACCAGCAGAAGGCAATATTTTCGCCAATTTTCAAGTTGCAAGACACAAAATTGGACTAATCACCCATCTTCTTAAAACAGAAATTTGGCGTTCATAAGCAAAATTTCAAAAAAAAAAGAACCACCCAAGAAACAGAAAAGGCATAAAAGCGTGAAAAAGAATTAAAAGAAAAGAAAACCCACCTCACAAAGTCGCAGAAACGGAATCTTCTATTCTCTGTCATTAAACATGAAATGCACAATAGATGACAGTTCAATAAAAATAATTGTCAACAAAGAATAAAATAATTTGAATAACAAAATATAGATTGCACCCGTAAACCCAACAGGGCCAGCAACCCACCAGCAGAAGGCGATATTTTTGCCAATTTTCAAGTTGCAAGACACAAAATTGGACTAATCACCCATCTTCTTAAAACAGAAATTTTGCGTTCATAAGAAAAATTCCAGAAAAAAGAACCACCCAAGAATCAGAAAAGGCATAAAAGAGTGAAAAAAGGATTCAAAGAAAAGAAAACCCACCTCACAAAGTCGCGGAAACGGGATCAGACTCGGGTACCCAGCACAGATTCACAGCAAGAACTATAGCTGAGAAATTGGAAATGAAATATTTCTACTCGAAACGTAAATCGAAGGGCCACTTCCAGATTTTTTAATGAACGCCTATTTTTAAAAAAAATATTGAAACGTTTAAATTTGAACATCTAAAATCATTTAATACTGATGTTAAATTTCACAATATGTTCATGAAAACATAAAAAAAATGACTCTGAACATAATGTAAAAGTTTAATACTTTAATCTATCATATGTGAAATAGTAGATATTAATATCGAATGTCATCTGATTCATGCGTAAAGAAAGAGGGCTCTGTGATGAACCTGGAAGTTTGGGAAAAAATCACCAATGTTTGAGCGAAGCAGGAAATTAATGTTTCAAATTGTAACAGAAAGAACAACTGTGTAAACTTGTTGACATCTAGAACACCGAAATCAAACATTTATTTCGAATTCACACTATGTATTAAATTTTCAAAATTCAAATATGTAATTCAAATGCCTAAAATAAATCATTTGTAGTTGAAATAATCGCATAAATCGGACTAAAATTTAGGTGGGTGTATTCAATCCAGAGTTTTAATGACTTTTAGTGACTTTTTAAAATGATAGACTTTTGTGGAGTTGATGGATTTTTATTGACTTTTATAGAATCTCACGGATTTACAAACAGATTTTCATGGATTCTTTGTAGACTTTTGCAGAACTTTTATAGAGATTTGTAAACTTTTCATACAATTACATGAATTTGTATCTTAAATATATCTTTTTTTTCTTTGAAGTAATAATTGTTTGACATAAATAATAACTTTATGGAAAAATTACAAATTTAGTCATGTATGTTTGACACTTTGCGATTTTATTTTTCTATATTTTCACGTTTCAGTTTTAGTCATTCATGTTCTATTTTTGGCAATTTCGGTCCTTTTTATTCAAAAATGCTTACGTGGCACTGTACATGTCAGCTCCACATCAGCACTGAATTTGTGTCACGTCAGCGCCACGTCGGAAAATGATTAAAATTGCCGAAAAAATTAAGATAGCGGTTTGCGATTTTGGTCCTCTATGTTTTCACATTTAAGTTAGTCCTGCATGTTTTATTTTTGGCAATTTCGGTCCTTTTATTCAAAAATGCTTATGTGACACTGTACACGTCAGCTCACATCAGCATTGAATTGATGTCACGTAAAAAAAGACTAAAATTGTCAAAAAAAAAATAAAGATAACGGACTAAAATTAAAATATGAAAATATAAATGACTGAAATCGCAAAATGATAAACATACAGGAAAAAAAATAATTTTTCCTAAATTTATTTGAAATATTTTTTTAATTTATTGATAAAAATGGATTTCATTTATTTTAAATGTATATATATATATTATTGTAACAAAATTATAAACTAAAAACTTTGCGATTGTGTAAAATTATTTTTTAAAAAAAACATATGACAACTTATAAATTATTTTATCAATTATATCATAAAAATTTATTTGTTTTTTAATCATGTCTGTTATCCGCTATTCAAATATTTGAATTAAATCATATTATAATTTATTAAATCATATATTATTATCATTAAATATTATAATTATTGATATAAATCATATATTAAAAAGCACAAAATATTTGAAAAATTTTAAATTTTTAAATAATATTTTTTCTTTTGATTTTTGGAGAAGAACGAGAGACACATTGTGTAACGACCCACTGTATCAAGACAGGTCTTTTCAGCGTGCTTTTGTCCTCACTCACACGCACCCTGGAAAACTTCCCAGGGGGTCACCCATCCTATAATTGCCCCGAAAAAATACATATATAAGAGAGAGTGAGATAAAGAGGGGTGAGATAGTGAAAAGTGAGAAAATGTGAAAAAAAAAATATAAATGATGGGTTTTATAAGTTTAAGAAATCCATCCAAATCTTTGGGTTAGACCAAAGATATTTTTTTACAAAATATAGTTGTACCTTAAGCATTAATGTTTGTATGTCCATAATTTTCATGAAGTTATTAAAAGTTCATTGACATTTTGAATAACACTAGACTTTTATAGAGTTTTTAAAAGTCAAGGTTGAATACCACTTGACTTTTAAAACTCTAAAAAAGTTTATTTTGAATACCACAAAACTTCTATAGAGTTTATAAAAGTCATGATTGAATACCACTAGATTTTTAAAATCCATAAAAGTCATTAATTCTCCGGATTGAATACACCCCCCTTAAATCATACTCGAGCAGTCCCTACAACCCGAACCTTAGGCTGCTGATTCGAACTCAAAATATTTTCCAATCAACAACGGCGGCGGCAAGGTGGCAGCTGAAATTTCACAGTCACTATAACCGTGAGTTTTCTATAAAATTTTGATACCAAAACGAAGCTTAGGACATGAAGAACAAAACCCATCAATTAATTTTGAGTTTTTGGCAACTTACAGCGGTGAAATTCGACGTCGAAGCGGCGACGGGTTTCTGAATATCGCGATAAAACCGTGCGAAATTGGTATCAATAGATAGATCTCGTCGAGTGCTTTCCAACGATATATTTATTTTCGAGTTTCGGCGATCAGTGGAGGTCGAACGATGGCAAGAAGGAGTGGCAATGGTAAAAAAAAAAAAGAATATCGGGAGAGAAAACGGTGGGATGGGTAGAGTAGAATTGTAGAAATGGGGAGAAAAGACCGTGAAAGCGACTTGCTTTGCAACGTGGTGAGATTTGCTTTGCAAAGTGGTGAGAGTGGATAGATTAAAAAATAATAGAGACAGATGCTTGCAAAATTATCAAACGTGAAGAGTATGAGAGGGTAGAAATGGAATTTAATAAAATGGTATCCACAAAAACAGTTATTATAGCTATCTCAAGCATTATAAGATAATCATGAAGTTATTAAAAGTTCATTGACATTTTGAATAACACTAGACTTTTATAGAGTTTTTAAAAGTCAAGGTTGAATACCACTTGACTTTTAAAACTCTAAAAAAGTTTATTTTGAATACTACAAAACTTCTATAGAGTTTATAAAAGTCATGATTGAATACCACTAGATTTTTAAAATCCATAAAAGTCATTAATTCTCCGGATTGAATACACCCCCCTTAAATCATACTCGAGCAGTCCCTACAACCCGAACCTTAGGCTGCTGATTCGAACTCAAAATATTTTCCAATCAACAACGGCGACGGCAAGGCGGCAGCTGAAATTTCACAGTCACTATAACCGTGAGTTTTCTATAAAATTTTGATACCAAAACGAAGCTTAGGACATGAAGAACAAAACCCATCAATTAATTTTGAGTTTTTGGCAACTTACAGCGGTGAAATTCGACGTCGAAGCGGCGACGGGTTTCTGAATATCGCGATAAAACCGTGCGAAATTGGTATCAATAGATAGATCTCGTCGAGAGCTTTCCAACGATATATTTATTTTCGAGTTTCGGCGATCAGTGGAGGTCGAACGATGGCAAGAAGGAGCGGCAATGGTAAAAAAAAAAAGAATATCGGGAGAGAAAACGGTGGGATGGGTAGAGTAGAATTGTAGAAATGGGGAGAAAAGACCGTGAAAGCGACTTGCTTTGCAACGTGGTGAGATTTGCTTTGCAAAGTGGTGAGAGTGGATAGATTAAAAAATAATAGAGACAGATGCTTGCAAAATTATCAAACGTGAAGAGTATGAGAGGGTAGAAATGGAATTTAATAAAATGGTATCCACAAAAACAGTTATTATAGCTATCTCAAGCTTTATAAGATAATCATGAAGTTATTAAAAGTTCATTGACATTTTGAATAACACTAGACTTTTATAGAGTTTTTAAAAGTTAAGGTTGAATACCACTTGACTTTTAAAACTCTAAAAAAGTTTATTTTGAATACCACAAAACTTCTATAGAGTTTATAAAAGTCATGATTGAATACCACTAGATTTTTAAAATCCATAAAAGTCATTAATTCTCCGGATTGAATACACCCCCCTTAAATCATACTCGAGCAGTCCCTACAACCCGAACCTTAGGCTGCTGATTCGAACTCAAAATATTTTCCAATCAACAACGGCGGCGGCAAGGCGGCAGCTGAAATTTCACAGTCACTATAACCGTGAGTTTTCTATAAAATTTTGATACTAAAACGAAGCTTAGGACATGAAGAACAAAACCCATCAATTAATTTTGAGTTTTTGGCAACTTACAGCGGTGAAATTCGACGTCGAAGCGGCGACGGGTTTCTGAATATCGCGATAAAACCGTGCGAAATTGGTATCAAAAGATAGATCTCGTCGAGAGATTTCCAACGATATATTTATTTTCGAGTTTCGGCGATCAGTGGAGGTCGAACGATGGCAAGAAGGAGCGGCAATGGTAAAAAAAAAAAGAATATCGGGAGAGAAAATGGTGGGATGGGTAGAGTAGAATTGTAGAAATGGGGAGAAAAGACCGTGAAAGCGACTTGCTTTGCAACGTGGTGAGATTTGCTTTGCAAAGTGGTGAGAGTGGATAGATTAAAAAATAATAGAGACAAATGCTTGCAAAATTATCAAACGTGAAGAGTATGAGAGGGTAGAAATGGAATTTAATAAAATGATATCCACAAAAACAGTTATTATAGCTATCTCAAGCATTATAAGATAATAATAAAAATAATAATAATAATAATAATAAAGATAGTAAAGATAAATAATATATACGTGGGTTACTCGAAACAATATTTTCGAGAGAGTTTGAAAAATGACTTTGGTCAACAAATTTTTTTGATTTATAACATTTTTTCAAAAAAGATTTGCAAAATGACCATCAAATACAAAGAAAATGCAAAAACAAAACAATGGAAAAAATTGAGAAGGTTATATTTTCAAATATAAACGAAGGTTATTTAGTTAAATAAATCTCAAATTCTCCTTTTCTTGGGATTGAATCTTTCTCGAGCGTGTTTACTTCCTTCGGTTCGCCTCAATCTGATTCATTCTTCATTCTTCATTCTTCATTCTTCATTCTTCTTCTTTGATGTCAATTTTGTTTCACCAATCGATTGGTGTTTGATGTGAAAATTGGTCCCTCCAATTAATCAACTCTATCAAATCAGATCATCAATTCAATAATTCCACAATTAGTTTCTTCAGTTGTATGTTTCATGACCCGAGCATCGCCACCGCCTACCCTCGACGTTCACAGTTGCGATAGGCTTCACCGAGCTTTGGCCGAGTGCTACCGCCGGATCCCGGCGGGCCCATCTCGTCAGTCCGCGTGCCGTCACCTGAACCACTCACTTGCCGAATGCTTGGTGGCAATGGTCTGCCCCGAGGAGATCGAGGCCGTCCATTCTCTCTGCTCCAGCGGCGGAACCGCCCTCAAACGCCGCCAGTGCCAGAGAGCACAGCTCGAGCTCTCCACATGCTTGTCCGCTCATCAAACGCAACCGTAAAACTATCTGGCCATCGAGGTGAGAATTTTCTTTTTCAGATTTTGTAATGGATTACATTTGAGATAACATGCTAGATTCAAGAATGTAACTCATGCATCCTGGCTATCCACTTTTTACAGCTTAAAGCATATCCATGTACTAGAATTGGCACAAAACTCACACCTTTATTGTGTTGGAGTACAAGCATATGCTATTTTTTGTTACAAAAACTTCACCAATTTATTCAGCCACGCTTTTAAAGAATTTCTAGGAAGTAAAATCAAAGCAAAGGACATCTTTTTTCACAAAGACGATGGCATGCCTCATCGAATCGAAGCTTACAAACAGGCGAATTCTGCTTCAGTTAGGTAGTGTTTGGGAGTGCTTCTAGGAAGCACTAGAAGCTCTCCCAAACACTACCTAATTCATCCCCGCTTAGTGAGTATCTCCTCGCGTTTGTCTAAAGCTTCATATAATTTTGTCACTTCCTGCAAAACAGTGAGGAACAGCATTTTATGGGAGAGAACAGCTGGACAAATCCAGAATGAAGCAAGATTCATCTGGCCACAACAGGGGGAAGCAGATGTGGTAGGTAAAGGAGATCTCTGGATCATCATGCTTTGAGTAATTCACCTCATGTTTATAGACACTGTTGTTGATCCCTCGAATACCAAATCATCGATTTGGGCTTTCAAGTGTGGAGGGTAAAGGTCCAGCTCTGCATTTTCAGCTATGTCATTGAATTCTGTATTGAACATGTTTTGAGTTTTTTATCCCAAAGAATCTTGCACAATACAAATATGTGTCGCTCAAATCCTACATAATAACATTTCAATATAGCGGGAGGAATTAAAATTAGTAGCGCACACGGGAAAAGTGTATTTGTGCTCGCAAGTTCATACAAGTCTCTGGTACTTTTTGCCCCATTCAAAGGATCTTTTGTCTTTCCAAATCGGGGTTTCACCGACTGGCGGAGGAGTGAGTGTAAATAAGCGGTTTTATATGTGTATGGCGTGGACTTACATTGAATGTGATCGCCTTGTCGAGCCCTTTGATCTTTAGGCACACTAGGCACCTAGATCGCCTTGCGGAAAGTGGAAGGAGGAGTCCTCACAAATTGCACCAGTTGCAGACATCTCATTCGAACGGTGTTATGAGGATTGAACTACACTTCAAATCATTGGAGACGGAAACCATGTGGATTGAGGTAAGTACAGTTGATATATAGCATTGATATTGGTCATCAATTCATATATATTAACAAGTGCTACAAGAACTCTAATACAGTTTATAGCCAAATCGTCATGAAGCAAAAGCATGAGTGATGAACAGCCAGCGTCTCGTCTTGCAGTGGCCTCTCGAGTTTCAATTTAGAAACTCCTGAAGATCATCACTGGGTGGCAACATAACCCAATACAAAAACTAAAAGGTGACAACACAACCCAAAAAATGAGGGGAGCTAAATTTGACTCTCATTTTGCACTTGAACCTGTTGAAAGCGAATTATATGTGAGTAGAAACATTTTCATTCCGACTTTCAACATTCAGAAGCTAAAAAATATAAAGATTTATTGAAGAGTTAAAAGTGTTTATAACACTTTAATCATAATCACTTGTAAAAGAGAACCATGGAACCGTATACTTTTGCTCCTAATCAATACTAATTTAATAATAATGCTTGAGAAATTGTTGCTTTTTGTTACACAAAAATGTTACTTGCAATGCTCGCACAATAAGGATGCACAGGCCTCATTTAAGATTTTGAGGGTCTCAATCGAACTTAAAAAATTAGACCCTCGAAGAATAGAGCACCATTTTAAAAATAATAATAATAATAATAAACTATTGTGTTTGCATCAATAAAAGTTTGTCAAAACATATCAATTTAAAATATATATTTATATCATTTTCAGGTCATACACCTCAGTATTTTACTATTTTTATCGTTTTTATCTCAGTTATCTAGATCATAACACTCCAGAGAAACAAAACCCCTTGATTTATATATTACAAATCATCTTCAATAATATTAACACTATCTTTTTCATTCAGTTTGTTTACAATACAAGCTCGAAGGATCATTTTTTATTATAATTATCATTCGTAAAGAAATCGATGTTTTTTTTTCTATTTAACTATGAATTGATCTTAATTCTTTTGATATCTAGACAAATGTTTGTGTGTCATAGTAACTTTATAATAACCACAAAAAAATTATATAATATTTTTCTATATATTATAACAACAAATTATATAGATTTGGAATTTGATAAAAAAAAAATAAAATCAAATTGATATGTGGATGTGTATATTTCAGTTGCATAATTTTAGCATTCGTTTCACCGAATTCTAAACCATATCCTAAACAAAATATAAATTCTTTTTTAAAAAAAAACAGCAGATTGCGCATCAATGGAAAAAGAATGTGCTGATTTTTTGTGGGGACTGGAGAATGAAAGAGGAGGATGCACCGGAAAACATGGGATTTTCTTTGTAAGCCGAAATGTCTTGGTGGGTTGGGTTTCAGAAAACATGAGATATTCAATAAAGCCTTACTGGTGAAACAAATGTGGCGCATTATTCAAAAGCCGACTTCTTTAGTGGCGAGAGTCTTAAAAGCTCAATTCTTTAAGCACATGGATGTCATGCATGCGCCCCTCGGAAGCAATCCTTCATTTATATGACAATCTCTAATTGGGAGTAAGGCCTTTTGGAGGAGGGACTTGGTTGGCATGTTGGTGATGGTAAATCTCTTGATATCTTCCAGGATAGGCGGATTCCGACATTGCGTGCTAAGATCACACCGGATACTAGTTGGCACAAAGGTAAGCTCGCTGATCATTAATTCCCAGTGAAATGAGCCTTTGATTCGGAATGTTTGCAGGCCTCACATCGTGCAGAAAATTACCTCTATTCCATTATCAAGTGCTTATTCTGAAAATAAACAGTTCTGAAAATTTGATTCGAAGGGCCAGTATTCTGTGAGGAGTGGCTACCGTATTGGTACTGGTATGGAAGATCCGCCCCAAAAATGGTGGCGGTTTATCTGGTCACTCTCTATACCTTCGAAGATTCGTATGTTTTGGTGGCGAGTGTTTCATAACATCCTTCCCACTGGGGTTAATCTTGCCTCCCACCGCGTACCGGCCTCTGATCGATGCCCACTCTGCTACAACTCAGAGGACACAAACTTGTCATGCATTACTCTTCTGCCCGACGTTGAAAGATTTTAGAAACATAACGATGTATGGAGATATCTTAAGCAGTGTATGAATCTCGACACGTTGAAATTTGTCTAACAAATTTTTTTAAAATAAATTCTTAATATCAAATTTTAATAATTGAAAGTAAACTATATTGTTTAAATTTATAAAACAATTCGATTATCTATACCACATGTTACTACGAAATCAAATTAAAATTATAGTTAAATTCATTTATATAGGTAGATGATAATACAAGAATAAGAAAAGTGAAGCTAATTAATCTTAGAAATTATTGTATAGTTAATATAAAAAAGATTTTTTTGTTTTTATTCGAAAATATTTACATGAAATATCATATTACTATATTTAAAACATTTTTTATGACCCACCCATAAGAATAAGATATGAGCCCTGAGATGGCCGTGCGTGAATGGCACAAAGCCAATTTTAAACTTTCTTGTGCCATTTGAAGTTTGACCAGCTCATCTGGATTTTTTATTAACGAGTACACAAATATGCGGTTATTTTCAAAAATTTCATTTTAATTTAAATCCTATGATGAATCTTTCTATGTTGATTGGACATTTATTATTTCGCCAAATATGCAGCAAGTAATAACATATTAAGCATTATACAAGTAATAATTGAAAACAGAGAAGAAGATTTCAAAGATGTGTCCCAGTACGAAACAAAGTTCAATACCTTGGCTTATCTATACTCAACGTTTGCTGCTTTCCATTCCACGCACTCGCAAAGGACGTTTCTCGCTTCCCACAAGGCTAGCAAATGTAACAATTTCATAATTATGCGTATCACAGTGAAACCATTGAATTGCAAACAAGAAGCTTCTCCTACAATAGCAAACTGTGGAATCCAATACACTTGAGAACAAAAAACGAGATTGTCTTTCATACACCTAATTCAAGATAGACATAAATATTTTCATCTAGTTAAATATAATAATCAATCATCATGTAGAATGCATTGCCTCTATATAGTCATAGTCTCGTAGAAGATATTTAGGTTTTGTTCACGTTTGCCAATACCAGATAATAATACTGTGATTCTGGTGGGGCCAAAATACAGATCAGGCATGTTCTTGGTATTATTATTCACACTATAAGACACAATGATACAACGACAAACTCCAATAGCAGCTATGAACCTGAAATGTCTCGAATATTTGCTCTGAAATATCCTTTATGGAAAGGGCTACACACATTATCAACCATTCACGTTCATAAGCACATTAAAAGCAATCAGCCACAACCCATTAATTAGAAAACCTGTTCCGGTCATGGGAAGAAGAGTAGTCGATATTTGGACCGTGAGGTATGATTCCAAATGGATTGATGGTCGGATGGCTTCCATAATAATGCTTTTTAATGTGTACCATGTTAACTGTGCTGCTGACTCCAGGGATTTGAAATATGTCTTTGGTGAA